>NC_136589.1:21200656-21228156 GCF_910589615.1 Taurulus bubalis
GCCTACGAAGTTTCTGTTGTCTCCCACACACACACACTCGATTCAAAACACTCCAAGCCACATGTACTCATTCCTCATTGTGCCTCTGTTGGTGTGGTGTCGAATAAACCCTGACTGGGCTTCATATTAACATATTAAGTAAGGATGACGCATTGTAAATAATTATCTCCACACCAAAGCGCATGCACACTGGACTAAACACTGATTCACTTATATAATGTCTTTGGAAATGGAGTCACACACTGCATTAAAAATACTATTATAGCATACATCGAGTGTTCTTTAAATACGACCTTAAAAATTGACACAAACTACAGTCATCCTATCTGATATCGGTAACACAAACCCACTTAACAAAGTACGTTTCAGTTAAAACTTTGCAAACCTAAAGCTCTCAGCATGGAAAAAGACTTGCATTGCCCTTTTGTATCCCAAATCCATGCAAGAGTCGGAACTTTACACTTCTGTCAATGTCTCTGTTCTCTGGCAACCATATATGCGCTGTGTTATATTTGAGAACTTGACATTTATGTATTCCCAGCATCAGATGGAATAGAGAGAATACTGGTAACACTGATTCCTTCGGAGAAGCATCATTGGTGTTTGTAGCCTTCATTTATAAATACAAGTTTTTAAATTTAAAGTGGCAGCATCTGTCACGGTAGCTATCTTTGTTTTTCTTTTGCTCAGTCAGCCCCACTGTCCCTGCCTCCAGACGCTGTACCCCCAGGCGTATGTGTTTCCATGGAACTTTCTAGACCTGCCATCTATTCACTAGACAGGTGGAGAACTTGCCCACAAGCGCTGGTTTCCCGACTCCCACACCCACCTGCTCATCCGTTCACATTCACAAATCCCCCCCACCTGCTGACAGCCCTGCCTCTCATTATCTCACGAGTCCTTCAGTGGGAACTAGTGCAGAGCCCGTTCCGGGCGCGAGCGTTCAGAACGCGACCCGTGGCTCTGACCCCGGTGCTGCACTTACCACTGGCTGCTTTTTTACTTAAAGTTTATTAATATTGCACTCACGTCCAAACTGCACCAACTTTGACACGGCATGTCCATGGTCCCAACAATACACAGTGTGAAGTAGATCAGTTGACTGTTTCTCGGGATATGCAAGGGACACACAGACAGAGAGAGATTCCTTGCTTTGCAGTCAGATAACCAGTTATGTTGCCACTGTTGCACTACTGTGTTACATCTGTACCTGGTAGCCCCGCCCCATAAAATATTTATTTTTAGTTCCAAAAATGTTTCGATTGTAAATTTTGTATTCTAATGAAACAAAAAAATATATCTACTTCTGAACGTAAAAAATGAATTACCAGTAATGGTTGACAAGAACTTGCCTAAGAAATACAGAAAGTGTTAACAGTTCAATGATCCACCATCAGTAGTCTTTGACAGCTCAAGAACACACACCTTGACATAGAGGAACGTTTTCTGCCATTTAATTAGAATTAGAGTGCCTCTCTAATTGCTTGGCCATCGGCATTGACCGTATTTATGGGATGATCTCTGAGCGGAGGTAAGTGGCCCTCCAGAATTGTTACCCAATGCATCCATCTTGGGATACCTTGGTTCTTTGCTCTTTTGTAGAAGTGGTGTACGGCACAGCATGTCGCAATCAGGCAACTGGTCGGCCTTTTGGAACAGATTTGATTGAAGCAGTGCATCATGGGCACACCCAGACACTTCAAAGTTCACACTCCAAAAACTAAAAGATAAAATAAGGTTTTGTTAGACAGCTATCAGAGAGGTTATCTGTTGCAAGCAGTGTTTTATCCCAATCTGTTCCCCGCTAAGTTCTCTCATGCAGACTCATCTTGAGGGCTTACGAACTGCTGATTAAGTACATCTACATACTAATCAGGATTTTCTTTTCACAAACTAGAAATAGAAAGTTCACCAAACAATGTAACATTACACTATATCTTGATGAAAAGGATTTTAATCATTAAAAAAGTAACTATAAGAAATAGCAGAACTGGATGTAATCAGTCCTAAATTCAGAAGACATTTCACATGTTAGTGTTTAAGTCATTGATCTGCTGTAATTCCTGCATAAAATATATATTTCATCAGCACGTGGCTGACTTGCTCATGTCTTTTGGACAGTAAAAAACATGTTTTCCAGTACTACTACTCCAGAGCTGTAGGATGTAAAAAGCCCAAGATGTCTGGTTTATGAAGTCTTGGTAGCGTCACTAGGGAGCCGTTTGTGTCTTCCAACACAGCTGATCAGCACTATTTGGATCACTTCATCCTGGCTTGAGACCTTGTATGAATATGAATAACCTTATTTCTCTATGCTCATGCAAACAAACACCATATCCCGCAATTGATCATAACCAGGATGAGCATCACAAATGGGTCATTCATGTCCATGTAAACACAGCCAGCGACGCTTTGTCGGAAACCTCGGTGTCACTTTCTGTGCACAGAAAGCGTGTGGTTAATGTTGAGAAGTCAAACAAAAACATTTGCTTAGGTGTAGGTGTAAGCAAAACAAACTATACTTAGGTTTTGGTAAAATATCATGGATATGCCTAAAATAAGATTTTAAACCAAGGGTTAGGGTGAGGGTCCTGTGTTTGTTTGACCCATCTACTGCAGGCACTGATGTTATTACTGCATTATCAGACCAAGAACTGAAGGGCCACTGCCAGCAGATGATTGTCCCGCACATATCAGCACATGCCGATTATGCAGCTGTGGGACACAATGTTGAATCACTTTCCACATAGTGAGCAGCTCCAGTGCAATTTTGTCAAGAAGTTTTGAGCTGTCCACTGCTGCAGACGGTTGTGTTGAGGCCAGACTAGTGAATCCAAATGCAGACACAGACCAGAGACCGGAGAGCTGAGTGCAGACAGAGGCATGTGTGCGCCGTCCACGCGAGGCGTACCAGCAGCACTCGAGGGCTCATAATGAAAACACGTGTGAGGAAAGCCTCTGAGTGTGTGACAGAGGAGATGTGCTGCTTGTCTGACACAAGGCTCACACAGTGTAGGGGATGAGAAGGACGATTCAGTGTAGGGCTGGATTGGCTTTGAGAACAACTGTGGAGTTGTAGTAGAGCCCATCAGGAAAAAGGGCGGAGCTTCTTGGTTGCTAAAAGGATGTTGAAGTGTCGTTCGACTAGTCACTAGTCCCATAATCTGAATGAACCTAGAACCAAGAATGAACCTGTCATCTCCCATTCCATTTACCAATAAAACCAAAGTATATTTAAACTGTTTTACCACGTCAACATTACACTCAGTACAAATAAGTGTATCTCACTAATTGGTCTTCAAACTAATAAAAGTAATATAATTAGAGCGGAGGATTGGATTCATGCCGCAAAGATTCAGAATAAACTCATAGAATTACCATTACTTAATAACATGATTATTATTTTACTGAGGTTGGATTTCCTGAAGGGAACCCTGCAGGAGTTTTTAACGTGTGTGTTTGCTTTAATGAAATTACACACATCCAGTCAGTCAGGACTGCTTTCTCCCCCCTTTGGTTTCTAAATGATCACTTCAAGCTCTGAGAACCTTTAATCAAGAAATAGAAGTATCCAGAGCCAACTAGCGATGTTGGCTCGTCTATTAACCTTTAAATTATCCACAAGTCTGTAAACAAACCTGAGCAGATAACTAGAATTACTGTGGCTTTGACGATTTACACGGAGCTGGGTTCTGGTTTGCCTGGCACACCTTTTGACGATCTTTGTTTTCTCATAATTTACAACACTGAAGTTAAAGATTATTTAAAAACTGACAACATATTTCTCTATACAATAATAACAAACATGTGCAACTACCAGACGCTAACATTCGAAAGCACTTTACTGGCTATTTGACATGGTTGTGCTTTAACTCTGCACCACTCTCGCCCAGTAAAGACCTGTAAAGGCCAAAGCGAGATACCTGGAGGGGGGTTTCATTGGTATTCAACGAGACACATTGTCACTGAACAGAATCTGTTAAGTGACAATGTGTCACGTTGAGTCAGGCCCACAAAGGCAAATAGCTGGGCCCCGTAAAGGTCCAGTGAATGGGCCTTCCCCAAATCTTCTTTACTCATATCAACGCAGGCGTGTGCCCTCTTTCTCTTACTCAACACATACCTGTAAACTGAGAGAGTCCTATACTCAGTGATGGGGGCTGTAGACAATCCCCTCTTATTGTCCAATAGCTAGTTCGGATCAGTACATTTCTCAGGTCATATGGGCGGCTCCTGACCCAAGAGCCTTGTAGACCAACCACCCAGCGCCCCACTACAACCCTCCTTCCTTTAAAAACTATTTGCTCCATCTGTCGGTCTCAGAATGCGTAGACCTACACAGAGCAGAACGAAACAAACATTTATTGAATACAATATTTCTATAACATTTTAAGATAACTGAATTTGAACCTGTATAATACATTAAAATGTCTAAAATAATAAAATACAACACTGAGCTTTGGTTCTGCTACCTGGTAATTAGGCTAGTCTGCAAAATAAATTCAATTAGCTTTGGCTATACAATGTCAACAAAAGCTTATAGGCTTTGGTTGCATAGCACCTGTAAATTATAGATAAGCATACTGTGAATAATTTAATCAGCTGCATTAGGCCAATTCAGACTGGCTTCCCTGACATACATTTTCATATATAAAATTTAAAAAAATAGGCTATATAGGCAGAATAGGCTATTTGATGGTTATTATCTTCTGAGAGTTGTGTATATCCATTAATATTTGGTGAGCATTCACTGTTTCCAAGTTTGGGAGCACACTACCCACAGCCATTTTTACCAACCTAGATCAAGTCTTCCCAGTTCTCAGCAGTGTTCAGATGGTATTTTTCACCGTGGCGCAGTAGCAGAAGATGGTGATTCTGTGAAGGTTTATTCGGAATCAAGACGGACGTTGGCCTTTTAAGTTTTCTTAAATGCCACCTCTTGGGAGGTGCGAAGGGACCATTAGGGGGACGGTCGTAAGCGTTCTCCAAGTCCACAAAACACTTGTATGTTGGATGGACAAACACAACCACAGCCCTGCAAGGGCCAAGACCCCTAGAAGCAAATTTAACATAGTGGCCAAAACTGTGGCATTACAACCTACAGGTCGTCACGTAGACTTCCTCATAAACTTAGATTAGGAAAAACACGTTTGTACTTCAGGCATTTTTATTTTTGGTAAATCAACTTCCCAGTCAGAAAACTTGAATGGCCTTAAAAGTTGTAAAATGCTCTAATAGTTGAAACTAGTGGGCTAGCTAGTGTGCTTGTACTGCGGGCCCCGGATGCAAAAGCAGGAATATTTGAGTCATTTTATACTCGGAAGTCAAACTTATTTGGCCTAATGCGCCACTCAGCAACTTTCATAGAATGAACTGGTCCACGGCCTGGAGACAAGCTGCACTATTCTTTCTGGATCTGAGACAATCGGTCAGAAACTCCATTTCAGCCACTTGGAATACACTTTCCCCATTGGTGGCTGTGCAGTGTGCTACCCACATCATTAAAGCACACAAGTATCAAATATGTCCAATATGTCATATTCTCTCCATACTTGTATATTTCATAACTCTTCTCAGCTCCCTTTGAAAGAAAAATGTGTATTGTTTTTAACTTTTTCTTACCAAATGGAAAGCTTTCCGTTTGATTCAGCGTATTCCCAGTGTATTTAAACCCTGTGTACTCTGCTCCTCGTCCACAGTCTCGCATTCCAGCATTTGTTCCTTGTGTTAGTTTACTTAGTGCTGTTGAAGCGTTGCCTGTTTTTCCTCCGACCTGATTTTTGCCGGACCTTTGTTGGAGTTGTTTGCTTCACTACAATACAGCAATTCAGTAATCCAAGATGGCAGCACAAGCGTTTCCATGTCTGTTTGTCCTGTAATTGAGAGTTTGTTTGACTGTGTTTTATGGTCTGAGAGCCCTAATTAGCCCTAAATACTACACTCTATGCCTGATTTCACACAGTTGAGTTATACGTATCGTGAATTGAGCAAAAAACATAGAACTATGTCAACTCTGTACCGTGAGTTTTCCTCGTGAGTCTTTGCTGCCCTGCTCGGCTCCAATCGCCTGCCCGACTGCTTGCCGCCTCCCGTTGCCTGCTGTTCAGGTTGCCTGCTGTTCCCGTTGCCTGCTGCTGGGTCTGCCGCCTTGTTTCTGCCTGCGTTTCCCCCAGCCTGTGAGCTATCTGCTGCTACCTGCACTGCTACCTATCGGTGTCTACCTGCTGCTGGTCTACCTATCGGTGTCTACCTGCTGCTGGTCTACCTGTCGGTGTCTTCCTGCTGCTGGTCTACCTGTCGGGGTCTACCTGCTGCTGGTCTACGGTGTCTACCTTCCTGCTGGTTTGCCTGGCTGTGTCTACCTGCTCCTGGTCTGCCTGGCTGTGTCAACTTGCTCCTGGTCTACCTGTCTGAAAGTGTAAATTAAATGAAAGTATTGCTTATAGCACTGCTTCTTTGGAACTATGGGCTTACCGGTCCTCTTTGGGGGAGTGTACCGAGGAAGGTACACTCTCCACTGATCATGGCCAGCGGGGGAATAGTGCTTTTCCCCATGAATCAATCGGGCTGAAACCAAGACACTTTCAGACGGACTCTTCTGATTCGGTGAAGTTGGTCCACCTTTTCTGCCTGTCTGTGCTGAAAAGATGTTTTACATGCTCTGACATTTCTCTTGTTGACTTTGTTAACTTGATCAAATCAAGAGAGGAGGCACCTGGCAACTTGACAAAGCAGAGATTCTGGATTGTTCTGTTATTATTGATTTCAGAAAATGTGCACCTTAATACTGGCCCTGTTGATATTACAAATTGTAATAGCAAGGAAGCTTCAGTTTTTAACACTCCTGCTGATTTTAAATCAAGGGCTGGACTAGGTTTTATACATTTGAATGTACGCAGCTTAATTGCTAAACTGGATATTATTTGTATTTGGGCAAGCTCAACTGATGCAGATGTTATTGTTAGTGATGTGTCCTTTCGTGTCGAGGCTTCGATGGACGTGTCGAGTAATCTAGGTAGATTTTGGTGAAGCGTGTATCGAGGCTTGTGTCGATGACGTATGTGGTGACGTTCGAAGCCTCGCGAGCCGGTCGTACCACGTGACTGATTCAGAAAATGGTTCGTGGGTTTGCCGTGCGATTTGAAATATAAGGGGCAGCGAAACTCAATGGATTCCCCCCTCCTCTCTGTACCCAGCTTCATGTGTGCCTGTGAAAGGGTATTTTATAAAGCAGGCGAAATAGTCTCAAAAAGCCCAGCACTGTGGAAAAGTTCTTATTTTTACTTAAAAAATTGGACACATCAACATAGACTAACGGAGCCGAGGATCGAAACACTGATCCTCTGACTGAAAGTCGGATATATCTAACCACTGACCCACAGTCACATCACAACCCTCTCCCAATTTGTTTCGACTTTTGATTTTGACCCCGCCATTATATCATAAAGATAGACACAATATGTATTGGCGTCACAAACATCATTTATTAAATTTAAAGCTTCACACACCAAAGCCATGGTGTCGTTATGATCACTCTGCTTGTTTTACATGTATTGTCCACTTGGTGGCGCAGTAGAGCAAATGAAGCTCCGTGAAGCTTCGGCCCATTAGCGAACCAATTGGATGGAAAGCTTCAATGCTTCAGGAAGCTTCATCTCGCCATCACTAGTTATTGTTATCTCTGAATCATGGTTAAGTAAATCTGTTATGGATAAGTATGTTGATGGTTATACTGTATATAGGACTGATAGACCAAATAGGGGAGGTGGTATTGCTATATTTATAAAAAATAAGTTTTATGTAAAGGCGCTACTCTCTAAATCAGTGAGCAAACAATTAGAATTTTTGGCTCTTGATCTTGAGGTATCTAAAATGCTTCATATTACTGTTGTTGGTTGTTATAGGACACCATCAGCAGTCAGTGAAGCTCTTCCCTCTTTAATGCACCTCATATCAGGATTACATTTTAATGAAGTTGTCTTGATTGGTGACCTAAATTGGAACTGGTTAAAACCAGTGTCTGATCATTTTAGGGCACAATGTGATTCATTAAATCTTTTCCAGATTGTTGATATGCCGACTAGACCAAATCTGAAATGTTCTGAAAAATCATCTTTGATCGATCTTATTCTAACCAATGTTCCTCATAAATATTTTCCTGCCAGTATTTTCGCAAATCACATTAGTGATCATTGTGTTATTGCCACAGTTAGATGTACAAAAATTCCCAAAACTAAGCCACGCATCATTATAAAGCGAAATATAAATCATTTTGTGGAACAACGGTTTTTTCATGATCTCTTTGCCTCTGACTGGGAATGAATTAACCTTTATTGATGATGTTGGAGATTCTTTTACGATAGTTTTAGTGAAATTATTGACAAACATGCTCCTCTCAAAAGGTGCATGATAAAAGGCTGTGATACTGCACGGATCAGTTCAGACTTATCCAAGTTACTACATGAGCGCAATGTGGCTTGGACCAAGGCAAGGGGTTCTGGTCTTGAGTCAGATTGGTTGCTTTTTAGGCAACTGTGTAATGCTTGCACAGTTGCAATTAAAATGTTCTCAGTGAAACCTCAAACAACCTAAACAATCCAAGACTGTTTTGGAAGACAATAAAATCTGTATCTGGAAATAGGAATGGTATTGAGCTTCCCCCTTGCATTGTCAAGGACTCAAATGACATCTCTGACAAAGCCATAATGCTTGACTGTTTTAATGAGCACTTCATTGCTTCTTTCACTCAACTGTGTTCTTAAATCAGTGGCCATCTCACAAACTCGATCAGCAACCGTATTTCTACTCAGGCTTACATTTGCCAGCATCTGCTTTTTGTCTGGACATACGACGTCGCACACCTTCATCATGCAGCTCTTCAGAAATTCTCCCTCGGTGAATGGCCGGGCTGCTTTGGCGATCTCCTCCGCCACGATAAAACTTGCTTTCACAGGAGCTTCACTTTGTAATTTTGCACGGGTAAAAAACGTCTGCTGAAATGTCAGCTTCTTTTTTAACTCTTCTACTTTCTGTATCTTCTGCTCTGTATTCAGGTCTTTCATGTTATCCTGATGTTTTGTCTCATAGTGCCGTCTTAGATTAAATTATTTAAATACAGCCACATTAGCACCACAAATGAGACAAACGGGTTTACTGGCAATGTCAGTAAACATATACTCAGCCTCCCATCGGTTTTGAAAGACTCTGTTTTCAGAATCAACTTTTCTCTTCGGCATCATGAGGGGCTAGCTTCCCAATAACTTGCAGCAACAGGCACTTGACCTGATTGACGCGGGAAGCGCTCAGCAAGGCAGCTGAAGCGCTGCATTATGGGATCTGTAGTTTATTGTGTTACCAGCGCTTCATATCGCCGGGCCATTAGTAACAATAATATAAAATGATCTCGCGGGCCGGATATAATTGCAAGCCAGGCCGGATGTGGCCCGCGGGCCTTGAGTTTGACACCTATGGTCTAGGAGGATGAGTAGAGATGGGGAACCGGTATCTGCTGCCATTATGAGGCCATTTGTGACCCTAACCAAGGCTGTTTCAGTGCTATGGCCAGGGCGCAAACCAGACTGAAACTTCTCAAAAAGGTTATTGTCTTTGAGGTGATCGTGAAGTTGTGCTGCAACTGCCTTTTCCAGAACTTTGGACAGAAATGGAAGATTTGAAATGTGTCTGTAGTTGGAAACAACTTCTGGATCCAGGGTGTTTTTTTTTAGTAGTGGTCTGATGACAGCAGTTTTTAACGCAGATGGAATATGGCCGGCCAGGAGGGAGTGGTTTATGATCTTGGTAGTTAGTGGAGAGATGGCAGAGGTGTTTGTTTTTAACAGAGCTGATGGGAAAGGGTCCAGAGCACAGGTGGTTGGCTTTGTGTTTTTGATCATATCCTCCACTTCCTTCTGTGTGACATTTGAGAAGGAGCAAAGACGCTGGACAAACTCAGATAGTGGGTCGGTGGTTGTAAGAGGCAGAACAGCAGTGGCGGAGAGGTGTGAGCGGATGTTTTCAACTTTTTGTCGGGAAAAAGTGATGTGCATATTGCATCTATCCTCATCTGGATGGACAAGTGAAAGCGGTTTGAGAAGATGATTTACAGTAGAGAAAAGTTGTTTAGAGTTACCGGGGCTGTTGTTGATAATGGTGGAATAAAACTTGGACTGTGCATCTCTCAGAGCTTCTGCATAGGCCTTCCGGTGTTCTCTATATGCCTGTTTGTGAACAGTCAGTCCAGAAGCCTTGAGCCGCCGCTCGATGACACGCCCAGCAGTCTTCATCTTATGCAGTTCGCAGGTCTACCAGGGTGCTGAGCGCGAGAAGGAGACTGACCTGGATGTTATGGGGGCATGAAGGTCCAGAAGACTGCTCAGGGACTGGTTGTAGGAATCCACTAAGTCAGTGCCAGAGAGGAAGTTGGTAGAGCCAATGGAGAGAAGTTTGAGGTCCAGAGCCAGGGCATCCATGCTAATGTTTTTCAGATTCCTGAAGTGGATCTGCCGCGTGGGTTTGATGTGGGGAGAAGAGAAAGGCAACTTCATTGATATTATTTTGTGGTCAGACACACCAAGATCATAAACCTGTAGGTTGGTGATGGGGGCGGAGTTTGTGATGACCAGGTCGAGTGTGTGTCCCCTTGAGTGTGTGGGGACATCAATATGTTGTTGTAGGTTTAGGGAGTCCAGTAGCTGAAGGAGATCGGCAGCAGAGTGGCATGAAGGGGTGTTGACATGAATGTTTAAATCTCCCAGGATTATGGTATTTGCAGATGTAGTGCAAAGCGTTGTGAGGAGATCAGACAATTCCGGGATAAAAGTGGAGTTGGGTTTAGGGGGCCGGTAGATGAGAAGAACAGTCATGGGAAAGGAGAGCTTACATTTAAATGCAAGACACAAGATGTTATTGTGGGCAGCGGGATGGGGGACAGCTCTAGGTCCTGACGGTGGATCACTGCTAGGCCACCATCACGGCCAGTGCTGCGTGCTGCCTCCAGGTAACTGTAACCGGGGGAACAGGCTTCATTGAGGGCAGAGTAAACCTCTGGCTGATGCCAGGTTTCAGTTAGGCACATTAAGTCCAGTCCTTTCTCCCTGATGTGTTCTTCAATCAGGGTGGATTTATTGCTGATGGATTGAGTATTGAACAGTACGATTTTGACCAACAAATGTGGGATGAATCTCTGTATAGGTCGCAGAACACTGAAATCCGCTCCACGCAGACTGGAATCCCCTCCATGAATTTTATCCAACCCAGTGCGCCGGGATCTCGACCATAGAGACGGGATGTCTGTAGCAGAGCAGCTTAGCTGGTTATGGAAAATACATTTTCGTCCGGAACCTCTGTGAATGTAATGAGGGCGGCGTAGAAGACCAAGCACCAAGAACCGAAGCATGTAGACTATAGAGATGGCAGAAGGTCAAAACAAAAAAACTTTTGACACTGTTGATTATGCAATAATGAAGCATAGACTTCTTACTATTGGACTGTCTGAACAAACTGTATGTAAAGTAATAAAGGGCGTGCCTCGGGGTTCGGTCCTAGGACCACTTTTATTCACAATTTATATAAACAGTATTGGTCAAAACGTGCCAAATGGAAATTTTCCCTTTTATGCAGATGATACTGTTATCTACTGCTCTGCTCCTACACAGTATCATGCTCTCTGTCAGTTGCAAAAAGCCTTTGATACTGTTCAACACACTTTGTATGAGTTGAAATTAATTTTGAATCCTGACAAAACAAAACTGATGATGTTTTCAAACTCAAAGAAAAACCAATAAACCTTCCAGCTGTAATTACATTTCAGGGCAATGTGATTGAGTCTGTATCGTCATATAAATACTTGGGATTCTTAATTGATGATCCTCTCTCTGTTAAACCTCACATTCAGCAACTTGTGAAGAAGTTGAAGGTGAGGCTGGGTTTCTATTTCAGAAATAAGTCTTGCTTTTCCTTTGATGCTAAAAAGAGAGTTGTTGCTGCTACTTTTATGTCAATGATTGATTATGGTGATGTCTTCACTCTGTCACGGCCAGGTCGTGCCTCCTGCCTACACTGTGTGTGGGAAGGGCGGGTTATCCAGCGGCTACTGGAGAACAAGCTCTACATTAAAGCGGAGAAATGTGAGTTCCATGTGGCTTCAGTGGAGTTTCTGGGGTACATCATTGAGAGCGGGCAGGTGAGGACGGACCCGAAGAAAACGCAGGCGGTGGCTGAGTGGCAGAAATCCACTTCCCTGAAGCAACTCCAACGGTTCCTGAGGTTCGTAAACTTTTACATGAGGTTTGTCCGGGACTACAGCAGAGTGGCAGAGTTCTTTGTTGAGTTTAAGAGGCGTTTCACGACGGCGCCTGTGCTCTTACATCCGGATCCCATGCGTCAGTTCACTGTAGAGGTGGATGCTTCTGACACGGGAGTGGGGGCCATTCTGTCCCAGCACTCAGCCAAGGACCAAAGGCTCCATCCCTGTGCATTCTTCTGTGGATTCCCCTCACCTGGATTTCCCCCACCTGGATTTTCCCGTCACTCCCTTGACTGCTCCTCCACACCTGTTCCCCTGATAATAAACATGTTTCACCTTCCACTCTCTGGTCTGCGTTTGGGTCTTCCACCACACACTTCGTGCATACTGTCTACCATGGAGTATTGAGGTTCATAACAAATCTTAAGGCCCTTACTCACCATTGCTCCCTGTATGCTAGGGTTGGTTGGCCTGCATTGTCCATCTGTAGGCTAAGTCATTGGCATGTCATTATTTATAAGGCAATCCTTAATATACTTCCATCTTATCTGTGCAAGTTAATTCATCAGAAAAATGCTGGCATCTACTGTCTTTGCTCTGTGACACATGCGCAAGGCCTACTCTTGTTATCTGTCCCCAACGTCCGTCTGGAACTGGGAAAAAGGGGTTTTAGGTTTGCTGCTCCTGCAGCTTCGAATTTGCTGCAGACTGATTTGGGTCTCCGGGAGCCGGTCCCTTTAGGTATTTTTAAAAATAGATTGAAAGAGTTGGAGGAAGGTTCATCTGGTTGTAGATGCTTTTGACTGAGGATGTGCACCTGTGAACTATGATATGATGACTTGAGTCTTGAGCCGTGATCTAAAAATGTTCTGCCACTGTTTTATGTTGTATGTCTGAAACTTTGTTTTAACGTGCTACTGCTCTCTTGGCCAGGACACTCTTTTAAAGGAGATTTTTAATCTCAATGAGGTTATTCCTGGTTAAAAACATTTTAAATAAAAAAAAATTCACTGACTGATTTCCTTTGTGTCAAAATCTGACTTTTTCTTGTCTCTTAATATGTGTTGAGTCGTGCTTGGTCATGACATACCGTGACAAGCTCAACCTTATTGCTAGAGCCATTTTCTTCTTCTCCCCTTTGTCTCCCCTGGTGTATTCATAGTTATTAATGTGCTATTACTCACTACAAAGGCCCAAGGGGGCTAAATAATATTAAATCACATTTAGAAAAAAATCAGAAGAAACAACAGCTAGTATATTTGTATGGTTCTTCTCACACTCTCCAACACGGCTGCAGGCTGCTAAAGACAATCTTCCAATATGACGTGTGGCATGTGATGCTAGTTTTTCATGTGGTTCAGGGAAAAAAACACAACTAGACCAAAATCAGCAGCTTATGTTTGGTGTTATGAAATTGAAGAGAACTAACGTCATAGTTGTATGGTTCATGGTTAATATGGGTAATAATAGTCTTAAGATCTTAGGATGGGTAATTTGGTGTTTCCAGTGAGTGTCTCAGTGACCACTGAGCGGATGGTAATGATTCAGGGTGTGGACAGTTCTGCAGCTGTATGAGGGATAATTAATCACAATTAAGATATTCCAGACCACTGAATCATCATTTGTATCGCTTGAGAGAGATGTATACTGTTACCAGGACAACTGAAATTGTTCTACTTGTTCATACTCTTCTAATTTGCTACAATGTTCTTTGCCTGATTTATTTTAGCCAATATTTTCATTAGTTTTTTAACAATCTTTTATTTTCTTATATGATTTCGTCATTACCATGTTTATAATCATATTTACATAAATTAATTGAATGTGACTTTGTTAGAGCACATTTGGGATTTTAGTTCCTATCTGCTGTGGCATCACAAGGGGACAGGTAGTGGAGGGGCCGTGGGCTACACTACATCTCCCAGACTGCCTCACCACTCACCCAGCTGCAGGTGGTTAAGGCACCTAATTGAGGCAGGGCTGGGAGGCTTGAAAAAGACCAGACAGGAGTGTACAGGGAGGGAAGGAGCTGGACAAGCAGGAGGAGGGCTGACACCTACTTGGAGGAAAAAGGACTCAAAGGACTACTAAGAGGAGGACCTCGTGACATGGACTTTGCAGTTTTTGTTTGTTTTGATAACCACTTTCTCCCCCGGGATGCTTTATGTTTATTAATGGACTTTTTATTTATTTAAAGAAACTGCCGGTGGGATGGAAAATACACCTTAATTTGTATTTATACCGTCTGATTGTGCCTGTTTTCAGCTCTCTTTGCACTGCCCCACCCTAGACTAGCCTAGAGACAACCCGTGACACTACACTACCTTCTGAGGTTTTGCCCAAATTGGTTGTTTAGCAAGTTTAGTCGGTACTTTCTAGCTAGTATTGAATTGGGATGTTTGGCACAGGTGGCAATTTCCAAGTGGAGCCAATATGGAAGTGTCTTCAACTTGCATTCTCTCTAATGGCTACCAGGGGGGTTGTATAGAAGTCTATGAGAAAATGACTCTACTTGTCTCTTGATTTATTCCCTCAGTAAACATGAGTTTATGATCTCAATCTCTAGTTTCACGTCTTCAATACAGCATAAACATATGTACATGAACATAAACCAAAAAACGTTCAAAGGCAGATCTGTGAGTGCTACAGGAGGCTGCTCGTCTGCAGTCTCCTTCATTCTGCTCCATCTGAGCGAACAACCTGTTCTCTTTCCCAACATGCGTTGGTTAGTGCCCCATAGTGTATGATATCGACGCACAGGCACCCTTTTCTTAAACATTTTCTGTCCCGCCCCACTCAGCACGGACTCATTTAAGCAATAGCGCAAAGTTGGCACCGAGGCAGATGATATTTCTAAATTGTTGTCAAATTATGGAAAGGAATATGTGGGCATTTATTATTGTATTTGCATGTACCAAAAAACATTGCCTGTATTTGCTGTCTGCTGGAGGTGGTGGTGGGTTAAAAGAGTGTCTCCTCTAATTGTAGCAGTACCATGGAACACAGCACTGTTGCCCAAATAAAATACTCTTTGAAGTTCAGGCCAGTCATGTGAACAACCATCATGTTGTCAGGTATGAAAGCATTGGTACAAATACTGGTGCGACGTTTGTTCTGTGAAAGAATGGTATGATGTGTGTAAATATAGTATGTACAAGTTTCTGAATCCATGTGTCGTCTGTGGAAGGGTTCGGTTCCAGTCCTCTAATGGTTACCCACTTCACGGCTGCTTTGAATAGTATATTTACATTATATTTATTGGCCTTGCTGCCAAGGCCTTTATGTTTTACTCCCGGTAGTGACACTTTAGGGTCTTAAAGATTAACCTCTTTGAGGGCATCAATACACTTGGCATAGGACACAGAATATATGAGTGTGATGGGTAATGTGTGTCCCATAGTTCTTTCTTGGATATTATTTTTGGTGTTCTGAAGAATCTAGTGATTATTTTCCATTGGAATTTCCTCCATGTGTTTAAAGTATTAACCAGGTGCAAAAAAAGGCAGTTCGGTTGAATAAGCAATCGATGAACTATTAGCCAATCAGCATGTCTTTTAAATATCACTCAACATCGTACTTTTGTATTACTTAATAGCTAGTGTCGCCTTGAAATAATGAGTTTTTAGGTGGATATGGTTTGTAGGAAGGTTTCTTCTTCTTTTTTTCACTTGAATTTTCTTTTTCTTTTTTGGGGGGGAGTTTTTCCTGATCCAATGTGAGGTCCCGGGACAGAGACATGTTACTTCATTACCATGAACACGACTCTATCCTATGTACGTCGTCCTGCTGCCACACATATTAATTGGGTACTGTTGGGTCTCTGTTAATAATATAAAAAGCATGGTATGGACCTGCTCTTTATGAAACGTGCCCTTGGATAACTTTCCTTATTATTTGACGTTATATAAATGTAACTCAATTGACTTGAAGCTGAGCACCAATGTCGATTAACCCGCCGTATGAAATAGTCCCTAACAACGTTAGTTTTGTTTTCAGTAACAACCAATGAAACGGCAAACACAAACACAATTTGCTTGATTTGTGGATCTTGGATGAATCTTCTTACTGATATGCAACGTGTGCCTCCTCCTTGGCGGCTGGTGGTTCTCTTGCATGCACAGCTGTTGAGAATTACTCAGAAACATGGCTGAAGAGATCTTAAGCGACCTCGCCGTCACCACCCCCAGAATTATTCATCACATGGAATTCATGTTGCATTTTTGTCTTTCTAAAATATATTAAATTTTTTCATGTAGATTTAGGAACTCGATGTGAATTATCTTAACTGGTTTGCTAACATTAAAAGCAACAATTGCATCCCAGCTCTCTGCAAATAACATGATTACAGAAACAAGCACTTAAAAGCACCACTTCCCTCTGGAATAATATTTCCATTTTCCATTATGCTTAGTAAGGGTGACTTTATAGGTCACCAAACTGCACTGCCTGTGTAGTGCACTGCAGACAAACAGGCAGATCTCTGATTTTTTTATGATTTTCATATCATTAATTTTCATCAGTGATGAATGAAAAGTCAAAATGCTCATTCTTCTAATCTTTTTTAATCTTTTTGGGGCGGCTGTAGCTCAGGGGGATGAGTGGTCGTCCTGCAAGGGCTGCCCACTGCCCCCCATCCAGGGATGGGTCAAATGCAGAGAAGAATTTCCCCAAGGGGATTAATAAAGGATACTTTCTTCTTTTAATTATACATATTGTATTTTAAAATCTCTTGATTTTTCTTTCTAACTTGCTTTTGAAAAGTCCTATATCATGATAATGTAAATAACTAATTGTAATAGGATATAAGTATTACTATCTGTGCTGTATGTGCCCAGCTAACTGTAGCCACCTTGTGTGTGTGAAGACAAATCCACTTGGATTAGTGTGTTCTCTGCTTCTTAATTTGGGAAGCCGCTCATTGAAATTAAACCTTTGAAAAGTGTTGAATACAAAGAAGCAGGTGGAGCTAAAAGAAAGAGATGAGAAAAGAAAGAAGTGGGTCCAAGAATAACGGAGAGGAAACTGGATTTTAACTGAGAAAATGGTGTGTGTGTGTGTATGTGTGTGTGTGTGTGTGTGTGTGTGTGTGTGTGTGTGTGTGTGTGTGTGTGTGTGTCTGTGTGTGTGAGAGAGAGATGATGAGCTTTTGAGTGTGTCCAGAAATTGAAGGGTCTCATTATTTTGAAGGAGAGGAACTTCAAAGGAGACATTTCACACAATACATTAGCCCAAGCTCAACTGAAGCCGCACACACACGCACGCAGACACACACACACACACACACACACACACACACACACACACACACACACACACACACACACACACACACTGTCTTACCAAAACGGTCAGATCACATTCAATGACTGATTGATTAAATATTTCAGAACCCTAGTTTTCCCCCATATAAAGGCTCATCCACATGTTCATGTTTCATATGGGAAAACCCCATGTCTGCATCTGATAATAAAAGATCATCTTTGATATTATGGATGGACAGTCACCTTGAAAGGTCCATTCTGCATGGTGTGTCTGCGACGACCATGTCTTTGCTCCCCATGTCTAGACAGCCAGTGTGTTAGCTGTGAATTTCACTCACATGGCTCACACAACAGAGAAGTTGTCATATGATATACATTTGTTTGAACCAGCTCTGTTATTAGGTTGTTAATATAATAATAATAATATGTTTCCATTCAAGAAGGTAACCGCTTAGATTTCCACAATGTGGTCAGTTTATCAAAATGAGTTTTTGAGCGAGGATAAAAACTGTTAAAACACGTTATTTATGTTTTCAGGCAACTAAGTAACCTTTTAGATTGTCAATGTATTTGCTGGAACTTTATTGGACATGTGACGGAACGTCTGGCACGGTGCCTTGAGGGTGGCCCATCTTTCAAGCATATACTTCAGGGTGAACCGTCAGCTGGTGAAATCATAATCGTTAATTTAGTCGGT
The DNA here is from genome assembly GCF_910589615.1 of Taurulus bubalis. NCBI lineage: Eukaryota > Metazoa > Chordata > Actinopteri > Perciformes > Cottidae > Taurulus > Taurulus bubalis. The sequence continues at coordinate 21,218,859 of NC_136589.1, forward strand.
AGCATACAGGACATACTGACGTTGCTGAGCGGTGGCGATGTACTGTGTTATCACTAGCGGCCCCTACTGGCCGGGGGCTGGTTAAGAGTAGTGTGTGAGGAGTCGGCAGTCAATCAAGGGGAGGATAAAACAGAAGAGAAAAACAGTCACCGCAACCACAAGAGCTCCTTGTGCATGCAGACATAACTGGCCACACAAAATATTATGCAGTTTGGTGCAGTGGAATGAAAAAAGAGTCGGACACACACACACACAAATAAAACAGCAATCAATGAAGAAAAAGTATGATAATTAACAACCTGGGTGTAATTTTCATATATCTGTCCAGTATGACTATGGAGGTTTGGGAAATCACGAGGCAAGAAGTAGAAGTTTTCTCCATTAAAAAAATGTAATTCTAAGGAACATTCAGTTTTATTCTAATGGTGCGTTCACACCAAACACAAAGTAATTTTTTGCACGAGTAGATTACATACAAAGTCAATGCAAAGACGCGAATAGAGTAAAATACTGTTGTTATACATCCATCCATCCATCCATTATCAGCCGCTTATCCGGGGTCGAGTCACGGTGGCAGCAGGTTCAGTAGGCCGACCCAGGCTTCCCTCTCACCTGCAACACTTTCCAGCTCATTCTGGGGGATCCCGAGGCGTTCCAAGGCCAGCCGGGAGATATAATCCCTCCAGGGTGTCCTCGGTCTTCCCCGGGGTCTCTTGCCAGTTGGACGTGCCTGGAAAACCTCTAATGGGAGGCGTCCAGGAGGCATCCTGACTAGATGCCCGAACCACCTCAGCTGACTCCTTTCGACACGAAGGAGCAGCGACTCGACTCCAAGCTCCCCCCTGATGTCCAAGCTCCTTACCCTATCTCTAAGGCTGAGCCCGGCCACCCTACGGAGGAAGCTCATTTCGGCCGCTTGTATCCGAGATCTCGTTCTTTCGGTCACGACCCAGAGTTCGTGACCATAGGTGAGGGTTGGAACGTAGACCGACCAGTAAATGGAGAGCTTTGCCTTCCGGCTCAGCTCCCTCTTTACCAAGACGGATCGGTACAGCGCCTGTTTTACTGCTGCAGCCGCACCGATCCGCCTGTCGATCTCCTGCTCCACCTTACCCTCACTCGTGAACAAGACCCTGAGATACTTGAACTCCTTCGCTTGGGGTAGGCAGTTTGTCCCCACCTGGAGGGAGCAATCCACCGGTTTCCGGCAGAGCACCATGGCCTCAGATTTGGAGGCGCTAACTCTCATCCCTGCCGCTTCACACTCGGCTGCAAAACGCCCCAGTGAATGCTGGAGGTCACGGTCCGAGGAGGCAAACAGGACCACATCATCCGCGAACAGCAGAAAGGCGATCCCGAGACTCCCAAACCGGATCCTCTCTGCCCCCTGGCTGCAGCTAGATATCCTGTCCATGAAGGTCACGAACAGGACCGGTGATAAAGAGCAGCCCTGGCGGAGGCCAACACCCACCGGGAACGTGTCTGACTTATTACCGAGGATACGAACACAGCTCCTACTGCAGGCGTACAGAGACCAGATGGCCCGTGCTAACGGGTCCGGCACCCCATACTCCCGCAGAACCCCCCACAAAAACCCCAGAGGGACCCGGTCGAAAGCCTTCTCCAAGTCTACAAAGCACATGTAGACTGGTTGGGCAAACTCCCAGGACCCCTCCAGTAGTCTTGCAAGGGTAAAGAGCTGGTCCACTGTTCCACGACCGGGACGGAATCCGCACTGCTCGTGTTGAATCTGAGGTTCGACAAGCGGTCGGAGCCTCCTTTCCAGCACCCTGGCATAAGCTTTTCCCGGGAGGCTGAGCAGTGTGATGCCACGATAGTTTGAGCACACTCTCCGGTCCCCCTTCTTGAAGATGGGAACCACCACCCCGGTCTGCCAGTCCATGGGCACTGTTCCCGACCCCCATGCGACACTGAAAAGGCGTGTCAACCAAGACAGCCCAACAATGTCCAGCGCTTTCAGCATCTCAGGGCGGATCTCATCCACCCCTGGCGCCTTGCCACCAAGGAGCTTTTTGACTACCCTAGCGACCTCTGCCAGGGATATGGGTGAAACCACCCCAAAGTCTTCCGGCGCTGCCCCCTCTCCAGGGGACATGTTGGCCGGGTTTAGGAGTTCCTCAAAGTGCTCTTTTCACCGCCCGACGATGTCCTCAGTCCGGGTCAGCAGTTCCCACCCCCCTGCTGAGAACAGCCTGGGGTAGCCCTTGCTTTCCCTTCCTGAGCCGTCGGATGGTTTGCCAGAACTTCCTTGAGGCCAACCGAAAGTCCTTCTCCATGGCCTCCCCGAACTCCTCCCATTCCCGAGTTTTAGCATCCGCGACCATCGCAGATGCAGCCCTTCTGGCCTGCCGGTACCTGTCAGCTGCTTCAGGAGACCCCTGGGCCAACCAGGCCCAAAAGGCCTCCTTCAGTTTGACGGCTTCCCTCACCCCCCGTGTCCACCACCGGGTTCTCGGGTTGCCGCCACGACAGGCACCGATGACCTTCTGACCACAGCTCCGAGCAGCAGCGTCCACAATAGAGGCTTTGAACATGGTCCACTCGGGTTCCATGTCCCCAGCCTCCCTCGGGATTTGTGAGAAGTTCTTCCGGACGTGGGAGTTGAAGACCTTCCGGGCAGGATCCTCCGCCAGACGTTCCCAGTTGCTACTAGTCACTACACGTTTGGGCTTGCCAGGTCTTTCTAGCCGACTCCCCCGCCATCTGATCCAACTCACCACCAGGTGGTGATCAGTTGACAGCTCTGCTCCTCTCTTCGCCCGAGTGTCCAAGACATACGGCTGCAGATCAGCTGATACGATTACAAAGTCGATCATTGATCTCCGGCCTAAGGTGTTCTGGTACCAGGTACACTTATGAGCCACCTTATGTTCGAACATGGTGTTCGTTATGGACAAACTGTGGCTAGCACAGAAGTCCAACAACAAAACACTATTCTGGGTTCAGATCGGGCAAGCTGTTCCTCCCAATCACGCCCCGCCAGGTTTCTCTGTCATTGCCCACGTGAGCGTTGAAGTCTCCCAGGAGAACTATGGAGTCGGCAGGCGGCGCCCTTTCCAGGACCCTTCCCACCGACTCCAAGAAGGCCGGATACTCCGAAATGCTGTTCGGTGCATAAGCACAAACAACAGTCAGAGCCTTACTCCCCGCAACCCGTAGGCGCAGGGAGGCGACCTCTCATTCTCCGGGGAAAACTCCAACATAGCGGCGCTCAGCCGGGGGCTCGTAAGTATCCCCACTCCCGCCCGGCGCCTCTCACCCTGGGCAACTCCAGAAAAGGACAAAGTCCAACCCTTCTCCAGGAGCTTGGTTCCAGAGCCCATGCTGTGTGTGGAGGTGAGCCCAACTATATCTAGCTGGTACCGCTCCACCTCCTGCACCAGCTCCGGCTCTTTCCCCGCTAGCGAGGTGACGTTCCACGTCCCTAGAGCTAGTCTATGCTGCCGGCGATCGGCTCGCCCAGGTCTCCTGCCTGGCCCGCCGCCCGGTCTACATAGCACCCGACCCCAATAATTCTCCCCGCGGGTGGTGGGTCCACAGGGTGACTGCTGCTCCATGCTGTTTCTTCTGGCTGAGCCCGACCGGGCCCCATGGGCGAAAGCCCGGCCACCAGACGCTCGCCGACGAGCTCCCCTCCTGGGTCTGGCTCCGGGAGGGTACCCCGGTTTCCCTTGTCCGGGCGAGGTAACTTCAGACCGTGGGCTGCTATTCATCAGGGTTTTTTGAACCGCTCTTAGTCTGGGCTCTCCCCCGAGACCTGTTTGCCTTGGGAGACCCTACCAGGGGCTGATGCCCCGGACAACATAGCTCCCAGGATCACTGAGCCACTCAAACTTCAACTATCTAGCAATTTTAAACTTTTCTTTAAACTTCTTGTGGATTACTTGGCTTTGTTCCTCTGATTGATTTCCCAAGCTGTTGGTGTTCCATTGAACAGCTGTTTCACTGTAATTTAGGGGATTCCTTTTTTTTTGTGACTTTGACAGGTCATGTGCTCCCTATTTAGGATAAGCATGTTTATACATTATGTGGTGGAAATTTTATTTAGAAGGCATTATTCTTAAACATGTGGATCATTTAGTGAGGTCAGTTTGCCCAGACTGAACCGGGGCATCTTGGAATGATAGCAGGGGTATCTTTCTATTGTTTGGGATTCTTCTGTTTTCTTGTTTTCTTTCTTTGGGGTATCGCTTTTCTTTCTCAGGGCCGCGACCAAGCGGCAGGTGCCAGCTGGGTGACGGGGCCTGACTCCTGTCTGCACACGGATGGCCGTGTGGGGGGAGGGGAAAGAGGAGAGGGCAACCATTTCAAAGAATAATTGTTGACGTATAAAACTCATGTGAACTATTTTTTCCCGGTCAGACCTCCGAACCATTTGTGGGGAAGAGCTCTGCCCATTCAATTGAATTATTTCCAAGTTTCTGTTTAATAAATACATTTAAGTGTTTCACATCGCATCTGTTTTCCACTGTAGGAGATTGACAAGTTAAATTTCCATTACACATTACACTGCACGGCATTCTGGTGTCAGTTTAGCCAGCATGATCTTGACTAATCCCTGCATATCTGATGTATCACACCGAACCGTCTCTGTTCTATTTCTATCGAGGTATATCGAGGATAATGACTATAAGTACTCATCTTTTCTTAATAACAAAGGAGAGCTGGCATGCAGATGTCTATTCTCCAAGTCACATAGAATGGACCAGCTTTAATAAAGAATGGGCCTCTGGGAAATGTTCTCTAGCAATAGTGTGTGTTTTAGTCTGAACATCTAATAGCCTAATACACTTATAACACAATCAACATGACTTTTAATGTAACTTTGAATTTCTATCTGCATTATGAGAGAGAGAGAGAGAGAGAGAGAGAGAGAGAGAGAGAGAGAGAGAGCGCTCATGTGCTTCCACCAGAGGAACTGTACTAAATATTATGTTAGTGAAGAGGAGGATTGCTGATTCTCATAACATCGGTTTCAAGGTACATTTGGGATATACTATATATAAGTTCTAAGATTGAAATTGTTGGATACATTATATTTTTTCAGTGTCCCCTGTCTTTTACAATCTTGCTTGGGTTTTTCTTTTATGTATCTACCTTGCTACAGTAATTTGCTGACCCATTTTCCCTCCAGGGAACATCGTACTTTCATCTTGGAAAATGTTGAAAGGACTGGCTGAAACAGGAGACCTGGCCCAGAGACTAGAGCACCTGAAGGGGCAGCACGTGTCTCTGCATGGGTCTGCCCGACAGAATGTGGAGGTCGCAGTCACAGAGATATAATAAATGTTCTGCCTCTTTCTTTTAGGACACGTAGCCAAATGGTCGGTTTCAAAGGATGTACATCTGCAGATGTGTTCATTGCAGCTGATTGTTTGCAGATCATTATTCCCTTTGTTTGCTTTGATTCAAACATTACTCACCTGAGGAATCACAGCCAGGTGTCAAAGTTAAGCCACAATAAAGAAAAAGAAGCAATTTTGCCACGTCAATGCAACACTCTCATTTCACCAATGGATTCTGACTGTTTCTGTGTGGTTTCTCCTCGAGCCGTATAGTAACAGTAATGACCTCAAAAGGAAACCAAGCCGTGCTGACCTTTAGGCAGATCTGCAGTTTGGACATTGTCCTGAATGTGACTGAACTCTCAGACATGGAGAGGGGATCAAGATTTGGGATTGAAAAGGTTTACGTCCGAAAGTGATGACTCAAAAAGTTAAGGTTAAGGCAAGTAGATAGTTTTTGTACAGATGTAACATTTGAAGTCATGAAATGTGTAATTGAACTGAATTAAACAATATTTTTTATGCTGGTTAAAGCAGCTATACAGTGGACACATGCATAGATTTGAACAATAAATTAATTACCATATTCAGGATAACTGGAGCATAACTCTAGGCCAGAAATGTGCTGTGGTTGGCCAGACACTTAGAGGAGGGTCACTCATGCTCTGCTCGAACTACAGCTGTGCTCCATTTATTCAAAGTACAAATATGTGACCTCTCTCAGATACAGTACCAACACACAGATAAAAATAAAACTTGTTTGCATTCTATGTAAAAAAAAAAAAAATGGACGCGTGATCTATAGTCAACTCAACTGATTATCCACATAACCCTCACAAAATGATTTTCCCAACAATTGAGAATGTGTTTTTAGCGCTCACAAGCCACATGATTGAACCAATCTTTTAATTCCAATGAGAACTATAGAGCGTTGAAGTAGGAATACTAGTAGGAGGGCTGTCAAGGAGGACTGTCAAGGAGATGTCATTTTGAACAGAAGGACTTGGTAATTGTAGATCTCTGAGAAGGAGAGGCTTGGAGCAGACTCTGACTCCTTCATGCATATTCAATCAGCTGACGGAGGATCTGTGTGCGTGTCTGTCAGGGGAAGCAAATTGTATAAATATATGACGTCATTCTGCATAATTATAACATATTGAGTTTCAATATGTTTTCCTACCACCCCAAGCACTTTGTCTATCAATTCTGAACATGCAGTACTGTTTATCTATTACCATCCACACTGCCTGCTTTTATTCTACAGTAGCATTTAATTAAAGGTTACAAGATTAATTTATTGTCTTTGTACAACAAAGGGTTGCGCAACAAAATGCAGTTTGTAGTCACTATTTGTGTTAAGCCTGTTCACTCAGTACAGTCTTGCAAACACTTCTGGACATTCATTCCCACAACTTGGACCACTAAGAGGAAGAAGAAGAATCCCTTATATAGTCCCACTAATGTAAATGTATTCTCTCTCTCTTTGACCCATCCTTAGTATTTCAAGGGGCAGTGGAGCGCCCGGGGAGCAATTTGGGGTTGAGTGTCTTGCTCAGGGACGCTTCGACATGCGAGCTATGGGGAGACTGGGGATCGAGCCGGCTGTCTTGTGGTTGCAGGACAACCACTCATCCCCTTGAGCCTACAGCCGCCCTATATGGCTGCCCTATATGTGTGGCGAGAAGGAGCAGTGTCTACACTACAGCACCGGTTTCAACACACAGACTGGAGTATGTTTGCCATTCAGGTCACCTTGGACTCCCACACGGACATAGACTCTTTTGCCTCCTCCGTTCTGGACTACATAAACACCAACATCAATAATGTCACCTTTCTCAAAGACATTACAACGGTTCCAAATCAGAAGCCGTGGATGAGCAGAGAGGTCCGCCTACTACTGAAGGTAGGGGCTGGGCAGCATGGCCAAAAATTCATATCACGGTATTTTGTAAGATTCTGGGGGTTTCACGGTATATCACGATATTTTTTTTCTCGCCGCTGTAGTTGTTGACCTGCTCTGGTTGTGTTAGGAAGCTAAACATGGAGGGATTTAGGACCCAGGGAATGTGGTTATGGATTTTTCATATCCCTTCATACCAGTGGTGCATGGATAGCCGTAACGACTATTGTCACTCTTCTGCAGGCAGCAACATTTAAGAGACTTCTTCCTGCACAAGAAGAGTCTTCCTGTACGACTGAGGGGGAGGGCTTTACCCAGCATGCAGTTTGGCAGTGTAATTTCTTTCAAACCATGAGTCAAGTTTTATCCCTGAGACATAAGTAGCTCAGACCGCTGCACTTCCACAACAAGTATAAAGCAGAACTAGAGGTTATTTATTCCATGGTCAATAGCGAAAATGAAAGATCTTTTCATGGAGAGAAGCAACCGAGAGAAGCCACGGCCCCCTTTGACACGGGGCGAATATGAAATGCAACAGAACATAGAAAATAAGAATGTTTCTAGCCCAGGTAATATTCACAGTATTCACAATGTGAACACCCATTTATTGTCGAGCGAGTAAACTGCAGCGATAAATGGTGTGAACGCAGCATAAGACTGTTTTTATTTTCATGTGTTAGCAGCACTGTCTGTGTGAGTGAGGTTGAAAAAGCGCTTTCCCCCCCTCATCTAGAAAAGGTCATTGTTGCCATGAATTTTTTCAACGTTTAATTAGCTTTAGTTTTCTGGGAGTCATTACAAAGGAAAGTGGTCAACTGAGGTCTGCAACGTAATAGTAAATAAACTACTAGTCAGACTTCAGACATGACTGGGACAAAGGGGCAACGAAGCAAGCAGGTCTGAATATGTGCACCTGTGTTCAGCTTTGAACATATGATCATCCTCACATCTTTTAGGATTGTGTCTTACTGTATTTAAATATGGTCGAGACTCAATAAGAAATAAAGGTGCTAGCTGGAACCATATGGAGCTCTTTTGTGAGCCAATTGTTTCATCATTGTTTTCAAGGTCCCAGGCTGATGGGAAGAATGCTGTGGGTTGCGATGCTTCACCCACAGCATTCTTCCCAGGTTCGTGGGCCGTAAAGAGCTTTTAACATATATGCTTTCATCAATCCTTGAAGAACTCTATCTTCCAGAAAAGTGTTCTCATGGAACCCTTCGTCTTACAAAGAACCCTTGAAAACCCCCTCTTCAAAGACCAAAAAGCCTAATCAGAGCCTCTCGTCATGAAAGTAGCCCAACAGATTATGTGTGATTAAATGCACTTGCTTTCTTTCCATCACAGCAATTTCTAGCATCTACCGCAATACAAACTGCTGCACTTTCGATACCTTATTGTTTTACATCTTTCATCTCTGTCTCACTCAGTTTAGCTAAACAGAACTATTATTTCATGACCTATGATAATGAATGCACTGATGTGTGTCTGGACCCTGAAATGCATTATCTGACTATGACACAGAGACACCATTTATGTCTGTTTACAAAAATGTCAAATGCCAAACCCATTTTCTGTATATGTGACATCTCTCCCATCCATCCATCCATCCATCCATCAACTCACTTTGTTCAAATCCTCTTCGATCCAATCATACAGTAGTCTCTGGCTCTGCTCTGAGCAATTGACCAGTTTACACAGTGGTATGTCAAGGCTTGTCCTAATGTGTGATGTAGAAATGAACAACAGATGCAGGGGTGTGACATCCTGCGTCCGTTCAGCTGCCTATAAATGAGCTGATCTGAAGCATCTGAGCTGAAAATAAAGGATAATTTCATTTTCCCTGACAGAAACAACTGGAGAACTTAAGTTTAATTTAATGGAATCTGCCTATATTGTTTATTTACTCATCTTTAATGTGTATCATCATCTTTAACCAGGTATTTCGTTCCTCAATACATAACCCCCTCACTTTTTCCTCCTACACAATAACACATCAGTGCTCCCCACCTGCCAGTTGATGTGCTGGCTGGTTCCATTGTGCCTGGTTGCTTGGCTGGAGGGCTGCATGAATAGTGACTGTCGGAGCAGA
>NC_136589.1:21233156-21348156 GCF_910589615.1 Taurulus bubalis
ATATAATGTTTTTGACATTATATATTATTTATTTTTTTTCTTCTTTTTTTTTTTGATCGCAAAATTTTAAGAGGGGCGGCGCCCTAGCGCCCTCTATTGACGCACCGCCACTGTTGCCGGTACTGTTTTCTGTATGATTCATAGACACGCGATACAGTGCAAGCGTTTTTGTGCTGCGTCTCATGAACTGAATATAAAAACAATTTGGAGAGCAGCCATATCTTTTTTAGTGAAATATTACTGCACTGTTTGTTTTATTTGTTAACTAATGTAATTCTTAAAAGATATTTAAAAACTTTTCTGAATTTGCTTTTATTTCATAGATTATTTTACAGTACAAACATTTCCAGGGGGTGAAATGTTCAGACAAAGGCTGTGATATGTCTACATAATTAAAAAAAATGCATCCAACCGAAAAATCCAGCCCAGTGTTGCAAGCTCTTTTCCTCATGCTTTTATTCACGGTAGAAATTCAGAATGCGTCTCTCTCTTCTTTGCTCTTTTCCTGTAATGTATTAACTATATAGCCATACCCATATAACACATTTTTCACAGGTTAGCAGCATTTAAAGGGAACAGTTCACTCACCTGCTAGGATTAAGTTATTAACCAGAACCGTTACATACAGTGGAGAATTCCAGGTAGCATTGTGGTTAGTTCTTATATGTGAAGTATGACATCGTCTGCATACTGGGAGAGTTTTTGCTTCCACCATCTCCCAGAGAGCACTTGGCCTTTGCAACATGTGAATTTTGAGACACACGATGGTACATAATAGAGTTTCAAAATAATCCACACAAATGGTTTGAGATTCACAAACCCAAACATTTAAAAATGCGAAGTTGAGGAAAGTTGAATTTAAAGATTGTAAATGATATTAATCCATGCAAATGGAGAAGTGTTTCTAAGAATGTATTATATTCCTTGCTGAGTTAACCCTGACCGTGTCCTCAGATTTGTAGAACCTGTTTCACTCCCAATAGGCCTACCTTATCTGGGTGAACCAAAGTTTACCTGTCCTCCTTACTTAGTGCCTCTATCATCATATATCCTCTAGTTACATAATAATACTTAATCTCTGTATATTAAAAGAGCATTTTGACTGAACCCTGTCAGACTGTTCTCCGAGCTCATCACTGCTTTCAGAGTCCAATCACAAGGGTCAAACCAGTACAGTATACAAGTATACGAACCCATTTGGGTTTGTATACTTGTATACTATTTAGATCCCAACACATTTGGGATCTAAGTGCTTCACAACAGTTTGTTGTACTGTGGACGGTGACAACTGTGTGTTTTGATCTTATCTGAATCCTATTGCATTTATTTGTGCATTGTGTTTTATGCAACACAAGTCACATACTTTCTATATCGGTGGAATTTGTGAGAAATGATGGTGGTTGACAGGAGCTAGCATGCAACAACTGCCCAACACATTCGTCAACATGCCACCAGCTGAGCCAGCGGTTTGCAGCTGCCGCCGGGACATTAGTGTGATGAAACCGGTCAGGACAGCGTCATCAGTTGTAACGCCCATATGAGCTCAGTGCATAGCTGCTGCCATGAGTTAGCCAGAGGGCCACGCTCACCTGCATGAATAGGCAAGTGTAAACAAATTACAGAGAACACACAGTGACTTAATTCTCTGCTCAGGTAGACTCCACTATATATTTACATAGCTAAAGTTGTTTGCTTCTTTATGCTCCCTTTAGAACAAGTCAGGATTGCATGGAGGAAAAGGGAAATAGTATTTTAGCAAATGTCAGCAGTAACAAGTTTCATCCCATTAGCATGCATCCACAATTTATTTAAAAAAATTTCACCTGTCCTAAAGTCCCTTCATTGGTGGCAGTTTTAGAATATATTTAAAATTCTGGTTCTTTGTGTTCAAATCCCTCAATGGACTGGAACTTCAATACTTGTCAGACATATTTTTGAATGATGTGTAATTTTCAACAGCAGTTGAATGGTGAATGTGCCGATCCTCTGCGTGGTGGAGCCAGCCCGCTCTTTAAGTCTCAAAATGAATTTAAGATTACTATCACCACACAGACTGCTCTGAACTGGCAGAATGTTGTCAAACTGGTGTAAGGCTCCCTGTACTGGGAATTAACACTCCTTTCCGTGAACCTAGAGCCAGTCAGAAATCAAACGTTTCTTGTTTTACAAAGTTGTTACAAATCAGAATATTTCAGTCAAATATTAGTAGAACTTTTATATTTGTCCACCAGAAAGAGCCTTTTTTTAAATAAGATAAATCCACGTTTCTCTTTTCTGCGTTGTCATTCTTTTGTTTGATGCCTTTTTTTCATGTTGTTGAAGAGCATCTGAATAACTTTTGAATTATTATGAATTTTTGTTATGCCTTAAATGAAAGTGATAATTGTCAGGGAACTTGTGTTATTGTGTACAATAACACATGTTCTTTAATAATGAATCTGATATTTATTGAACATTGGTCCCACACTGCATGCAGTGCTTGTATTATTCACCCCCTTGGTGTTTTTCCTTGTGAAGTTCAGTTATATTTCATGTAAAGGACGAAGTGAAATTAAAAATATAAAAATATATCTAAAACATTGAATATCCCATTGAGCACCATTAAATGCATTATTACAAAATGAGAAGAGCATTGCACCTCAACAAATCTGCCAAGAGAGGTCCAATATCCATACTGGACTTCGGGCATCAACCAGAGACACAGCATATCTAACCCTGAGAGAGCTTGAAAGCTCCTTAGCTAAGATTGGTATGTCTGTCCATAGCCACTTTATGTCGTACACTCCACAGAACTGCCTTTTTTTTAATAGTGGCTAGGGAAAAACAGAAAACATGTTTGAAGCTCACCAAAAAGCATGGGGGGAGACTCCCCACTAATATGCAAGAATGTACTCTGGTCAGATGAGAAGACTGTATAGTTGAAACTTTGGCCATCAAGGAAAACTCTATGTCTTGCAAAAACCCCAAACCTCTTATCAACGCAAGAACACCATTCCCACAGTGCTTCACGTAGCATCATGCTTTTGGGTTGATTTTTATGAGAAGGGAATGGGAAACTGGTCAGAATTGAAGGAATGATGAATAACCTTCGTCAGTCTTCCAGAGATTTTCATCTCGGAGGTTCACTTTTCACTTTCCCTAATGACCCTAAGCATACTGCTAGAGCAACACTCTTGTGTTTTAAAGGGACAGATTTAAAAGTGTTGGAATAGTTTCGACCCACACCTTCCTCAACTTGAAGGAGCTGGAGAAGTTTGCCTTGAATAATGGGCAAAACTTCAAGTGGCTGGATTTCTCAAACACTGACCACATTTCACAAAACACCAAACCCAAAGTGCAAAAACACCTCATATATTCTCCAAAAGAAACATTACATTCAATACCCAATAAACACTTTTCAATTTTTTTTGTGAATAAAAGACTGTTAAATGTATACCGATTGATGATGATGATGATTTACCGATTGGTTCATTTTTCTGCAAATTTTTTCTGCTTCTTGTTTGTCGTATTTTTCGAAAATATCTTAGCTTTGTTTCCCTTTGTCTTTCCCTTTTTGATTATGTTTGTTTTTCTCCTTAAATATAGGTTTGTTGTATAGGCCTGTGGCCTCTCCTGTCACATTTGTTATTTTCTTTAATTATCTGGATTTTATTCATTCTTATGTGTGTGCAAATCAAAGAATTCATATTTTGGGGTGTATGCGCCTAATTAGCTATTTGAATCAAATAGGACCACAGTATGAACTACATTAATACATACATTAACTTTCTGTGAGAATCCTCTCGACATGTCTTTCCAAAAAAAATGCTTGCTATAGTCATTGAATCCCATTTCCATTTGATATTGATAGCGACATGGGAGGAGCTTAAATGCCTCAATTCTTTCCCTTTGAAATGAAGCAAATGAAAGCGAAAACATGTGTCACATGCACACGTGATATCAAAAGTGTGTGCACCTACATGGCCCTCACCCCCTGTGGCCTCCTCATCAATCTGTGTCTGTGTGAGTTTGTATGCATGCATGAGACTCCAGGTTTCACTTACTGACCCATTATCAGTCCTCTACCTAATCATTCCTTTGTGTGTGTTCACACATGTGTTCGTCTCATGATAAATTGTGTGTTGGTGTGTGTGTGTGTGTGCGTCAGGGTTTTAATTAACTTGTGCTGTCACACACACACTCTCTCACACACACACACACACACTCTCTCTCTCTCACACACACACACACACACACACACAAATATGCACACCTCTCTTTGTGTGGGACACTGAAAAACTGGCTGTTATTTCAAAAGATAATAATTAGATAATTAAAAGACAATTTAGTTGTAATATTTAACTCGTGATAAGTAGAAGCTGTTGAAACCAACACAAAAGGTCTACACTTGTTCCCACTTATATAATGAAAAGCTCCATCCCAAACAGCAGAGATCACCGGTCATATTGTAAGAGTGGGTGTGTTTTTGAGGGGAGAAAATGCTGATTACAACTGCTGTTTGATGTGAAGAGTCCGCTCAAAGCTGCAGCTATAACGTCAAACCCTGTGTGTGTGAGAGGGGCATTCCTTCAACCGAAGGTAACCAAAACTAAGGACATGAGTATTGACTAGGCTTCCTATTATCATCAAGGGACAGGTGGTAGACTCTGGAGACACCTATAAGTGCCTTTGGATGTTGAATTTTGAATCGGAACATTGAGTTGCCGTTGATCCTATTTTATTGATGTAATATTAAGCATGTTTTAACTTCCACCATAATCTGTTGGCGCGGGCATTACAGACAAAAATGATTCTTGGGTGTACAGCAGAATATGCTGTCTGACCTGTTTCACAGACAGGTAAGGAGGAAGACTTAAGCCCTCCCATCAGACGACAGGGTTTGCCTTCTGGCTCTAGGATAAGATCCCCCTTTGTTGAGAGGCAACAGGTAACAAGCACTCCTTCATCCCCGCAACCACTTCTGAATACCGGCTGGGGGAGGAGCTAGTGAGTCCCGACTTGGAGAAGTGATATGATGATCTACGTTGATGCCGATGCCGCTGATGATGATGGTGTTTGGTTAATTGTGATGTTAACCATTTATTCAACATGGTAAATGGACTTCTATGCAACATTTTATTCAATTATTCACACCAATCAAGGTGTCACCTGGCATTCACAACATTCATACACTGCAGGCACAGACCCGCCAATCATCTGATTTCCTTAATCCAATCACATCGTTGCTGTCAAACTTAAAAAATGTTCTCCACTCTGCTGCTGTTGGTTTTCATTTCAGCTCAATCCAGTTGTGACCCTCCTCCTCCAGTCACCTCCAGTCACCACCAGTCAGCATCAGTCCGGCTCCTTATTCATCATGGGGTTACAGCAACTCCCTTCAGCACCACCACCGTTTCTGGACTCCGGCGGATTCTGACTGATCTGATCTCAGCATCACTTCCCTTGAGTCCAATCACCAAAGACTTTGCACTATTAAAAAAGTATGCATATGTAATCAATTATTGTAAAGTATCTCCTGTCTCCTATTGAAATATGGTAAAAGTCCACTGCTTGTTATTCTGTCTGACTACATTTCTCAGTTTTCCTTCGAGCAAAAAGGCTGGAAGCCTTGTGGAAAAGCACACAGACTATTATTCGTAGGGCTTTAGTTTTAGTTTTTCGCACGACTTTTAGTTTTTGAGATGAGAGTTTTGTTTATGGTGCCACAAATACTGTACAAATACCCTTTAAATGTGAGCATATAGGCCCTCTTCACAGCAACCATTGTATCATGTCACAGTAAACACAGGTGTGTTTGATAAAATAAATATGGTCCCATTCTATTTATTGTGTCACAGCCGTTCCCGTGAGCACAATACCAGATGCATAATTCATGTTATTAATTCCACCTGTGTTTACCCAGCAACGTCATGTCAAAATGGCTGCTGTGAAATAGGTCCTATTACAGCACTTTTAGCTTCCTTTCATTGGCTGCCTATCTGTGTCAGTCTCACTCCCCATCCCCTCACCCACACTGTGTCACACCTCCATGTGATTTTCACACATGACTGCATTATACTTCAATAACTCTCACATGACATCATCACCTTGTGGATCACCAACAAAATATAGGTCCTAGAGATCTGGTTATTGGACATCTCAGGGCCTGAACGATTAAAAGCAGGTATCATGGACAACAAATAAACACTATTTCCAAAATGGCGGCATATTATTAGCCGAAAGGAACAATTTTGCCATTTTAAACATATTATATGACATTCATTTGGCAGACGCTTTGACTAGGGCTTCCATGTGAGAAGGGGCCGTTCCCTTCACGGCACTGTAGAATAGGATGGATGGTCAGAGGGATACATGAAGTACTTGTCAATACGGCGGGTTGGGAGGAGGAGAGAGAAGAAGGTGTTGGGTGTTGGAGAAGGTCTGTAAGCATTTCATAGGATCTGAGTCACAGGTCTGGGATGTTGAATGGTAGAATGCAGATTTAGTGTAGAATAGAAGGGAAGAGAATGCGGATAGAACCTACTGGAAGTTAAGAAGGTCGTCTGAGAGTTTGCTTCTCCTTTACTTTGCTCGGACAGCCAAGTCTCAGGTGGAGTCTGCTGTGCAGGCTTGAAGGGGAGGGCCCATAGAAGGTCCAGAGAAGAGGACAAAGCACGGATGTTTAAAGAGAACTGGAGACAGCATTGGAGGCAGCGCCAAATGTATACCTCTGGAAGTTGCTCAGTGACATATGAAGCAAAAAGAGTTTGACCTCCGAGTATAAAATGACTTGGACCTTGGGGCAATCTTCCACATCCATTAGCCCAAAGAGCTAGCATTTCTGTTTGCCCCGCTTCCCAGGTCTCAGTCCAGCCTTGTTCTCATTCACATTAACGGAGGCAGGAAAATAACTCTGGATTTGGCTACTGGTGCATTTGACAACTTTTAGGACCTAATTATTGAAATAATAATAATAATTTTAGGTTTGACTGGGTCTTTTGATTAGGTCATCTTGTTGCGCCCTATTCTTCTGCAGTGGTAAAACTGTTTTACGGCTGGTGCCACCTTCAGTGTATCTTGATAAACCTACTCCTAATAACCACATGGGGACAGTAAATGAAAAAGAGTATTAATTCACATTTTCATTTGCGGATTTTCTTCAAATTTGGTTTAATGGGTAGTTTGGGTGTATGAGGTACTCATCCACAGTCAATGTATTATTGGATGTACATGACGGCCCCTATTTTTGAGAAACAGGAATGAGTTCTTACGAGACAGCAGAGAAATGTACTGCTGTGGACAGGGACAGCAGCAAAACAAATTTTATCCACCTAAGAGAAAGGCCCACTGAAAAGAATCAATAGCCATCCACAGCAGTACATTACTTTGACTGGATGACCTCATACATTCTTTATCTCTGTGGTTTCCCCCCTCTTTTATACTCTGTATCCATACAGCAATTTCTTTTGGTAGGACAATCTAATCAATTTCAACAAACATCCCTGTATGATTCAATGCAAAAAAAAGGTATCACGCATTACTACTTTGTATTTAAATATTTAACATGTATTCCAACACTTTGACATAATAAGGACATCTTACTAATACAATTCAGTATATTATATATATCATGTTGCATACCCATCCGAAAGATAGGTCGTGAGCCGCCTTCAAAATAAAAGCATTTTATCTTAACACAGGTAAAACACATATAAAAAACAACAACATTGATTGACAAACAGTTTTTAAAGCCACAACACAAATTGGGTTACTTACATTCATATAATAAACGGTGCGTCAATAGAGGGCGCCGCCCCTCTTAAAATTTTGCAGAAAAAGAAAAAGAAAAAAAAGAAAATAATATACTGTCAAAAAACATTATATACCAAATAATTTAAATACGAAATATACCGTGTTAACGCGCTAAATGTGTGTGGGAGACCGTAAGCCCCTGTCAAAAACCACTTAAAACCAGTTAAATGTGACCAAATATAATATATCGCCGTTCATCATCACTGAGGAAAGCCCCTCCCCCTGAATGGGCGCCGGCCAAATGTGTGTCTATAGGCTCGTTCGAGATGAGCCAGTTCTGCGCAGAATCGATCATCGATCGATTGGTCCCAACTTGCTCTGACGTCATGCACACGTGGTCAACGATACTCTCACGAGACCAAGCCGGCTGTAGATTTCAGAGTCAGTCGCCGCAGTTGCTCTCAAACGACTGCTTGGCCCAGTGCATGATGGGAAACACCTTGCTCTCGCCACATCAGAAAGCTGATTGGCTCTTAGATCTGACAGCAGTGTCCGACTTGATTGCAGTTTTTTGTCAACGCCACCTGCTGCGGCCGCCTGCTCTCGTCTGGATTCCAGGCGAGGCGCAGCTCTAACGAACGAGCCTTATGTCAGCGAGCAAACATTTCAGGGGTGTTACGGCAAGGACAGCTTCTCATTGGCGGATGAAACGCGAATCTTCGGGCGCCCTAGCCAATGACATTGTTTCTTATTGCAACGTGAATGGACTATTCGTCGAATCAAGAGACCTTTATCATTCCCTCACATCCCATATAGCTCCAACGTATCTTCGCGAGCAACACTAGCAGAGACTTTGATTATGTCAGTATGGCGACTGAAAACTCTGTGGTATCTCTACGCGAAACACTTTTCAACCGACGATCAGATGTTGACAAGAAGAAGTTGAAAGAGTTGGGACCCGAACGTCCGGATGGACGTACACCCGGAGCTTCTCCTCAAGCCGATATGCTAACCGCAGCTGGTTAGCTGGATGCTAAGTGTGGAGCAAAGCAGTGGCTTTGAGCAGCACAGGAAGCGCCGGGCTATGAAGGAAGATGAGCTTGGAAGGATTGCTGCAGAGGTGAGTGTCAAAATCAGCAGATGCCTGTGTTAGAGTGTGTGTGTGAGTTAGCTCCAGGCTAGAGCATCAAGGTGGCTTGTCTAGGTTTGTCTATGTTGATGAGCCATCAAGACACACAAAACATAGTTTTTTGTCAACTCTGATTGTTGGCTTTTGTCTGTAAGTAGTGGGGCCTACTCTGTCAAACACCCAATGTAAAATGTGATGTCTCTCTTTCTGAATCTATTCTGCTCTAAACCTCTTTCATGTGAGGGTATGGGCACCTCTTTTATTCTGTAAACCTCTGAAACCCAACCCAATGTTTCTTAAACCATTCTGCTCTGAACCTCTCATGCCCAAAGTTACAGTTTGTTGATAGTTGTTATTGGACAGTGTTGAGCACTGTGTTTTCTTGAAATAAAGCTTTGTTTTTTAGAATATTCTACTCAAAACCTCTTTTCTTCTCATTGTGGAGTGCTTTTTAAACCGCGCCGCTCAACTGCGCCCTCCCCCCAAAAAAATTCACCAGCCGCCACTGACCGCCAGCATGCTGTCCAACAGCTCGTTTTGTGCCATCTTTAAAAACGCCTTTAAAAACACTAGCTGTCTTACTGTGCTCCACCAGCACTCAGTCAAGTCAGTCTTGTCATGCAATGCCAGCTCAAAAGCCCCACAAAACTTCACACAATCAATTATTTTGGGTAAAATGTGCTCGTTTTTATCCACCTCATTGTGTTTCTTCTCCACAGCCCAGCGTTCGTGGGTAGCATGTTGACTTAGCTTGATAGCGTGACAATAATCAATGCATGTCCTCTATGCGTGTCCTCATGGTGCGTCCTCCATGCGTGTCCTCCAGGGCCCTATTCTTCGTACCTGGATTACTGAGTTAGCCGGATAATTTTCAGAATAAAATGACGTAGGTCAGGCTTTTCGGTTCCTCGAAGCAAGTTTAGAAAAATCACCATAGCGACACCTCCAAAAGTTTGAACCTGCTCGAGCGCAGGCTAACTGAAATTCACTGGATAAGTTGGCCGCTCCCACCGGACAAAAAAGTCAGCTCCCTTCCTAATTGATGAAGGAGCGATATTAGTTATATTAGTTTTATAGGGAGAGAGTTCTTCCAGATCGCCAAAATCCGTTCTCACAATATGACGACTTCCTGTACGAGCGCTATCGATTCTGCCGAGACCTCCTCGAGTCGTACATTGAACCACGGGCGCAGCAGAGCATCGCCCGTCTCTCAGAGTGTATGCAGACTGGATCACAGTGTTTCACAGACTAGATCACAGCGTTGTGCTTTTTTGCAAGCGGTGCATGTTTGTACAGTGTCTGCGATGTGGAGAACATCGGGAAAGCCGCTGCATGGCGTGCTGTTTGTAACGTTTATTTAGCGCTTAAGAAACGCATGGATGTGTTAAAGCACTCATAATTATGACAGTGTTATTAGTACACCATACATACATTATTGTAGAAAATAATGAAGGTACTGATCCACCCATACACAGATTAATATGGTAATCTACACTTACATGTATATACACATATATGATACATACGCAAATATAGTACATACAGTATATCCTCTATAAGTATAAATTAATTTGTATACTAATGCCAACAGGCACATTTAAATAAATGTAATCTGATTGATTTGGGGAATGAGGCACTTAAAATGAGCCGATACATTTTCCCAACACTTACGCTTTTAACTCATTTTTGTGATGCTTATGTGACTCTAGCCCGACCAGCGGAGGCGGCATTATGCTGTGTTCACAACAGGAAGTGTGGCGAATATTCGCTACACTTTGGATGTGAACGCACCATTAGACTTTGCCATGATTATGGACTTAAATTCATCATATGTAGTCGTGATCATCTCCTGCTCGTCAGTGGAGAAAAGAGACGCTCTTTCTCCGATCTTATTTGCCATTGTAGCGCTAGAACATCATGTAATCTGTGTTCGACTCCTCCCCCTTCTGAAGAGGAACGGGCACGCGCAATTATTTCAGTTGGATAATAGGACATTTGATCGACTTTGTTGAACCACGTACGAAAAATAGGGCCCTGGTGTTCTCATGTTTTCTTTTCGGTCCACGTTGATTTAAAAAGCAAGCATGGAAAGTAGAATATGGCGTAAGTACGACTGCATCCAGCAGCTTGGCTGTTCGTGTAGCCCATTTCTTTTTATTGATTGGCAGGGGATTCGGGGGAGACGTGCTTGATTCCTCCATGGTGAGGGCAGCGCGACCAGGTCATGTTTGCGCGCTGCGGCACATCAAATAGCCTAGAGGTTTTTTTCAGCGTGAGAAATACGATGTGTGGCGGGAGGGCGGGACTTAAGACCGAAATGCGTGACAGTCACGCTCAATGCGTGACACTTGAGAGCCCTGTCTTATGGTGAGGTCCGGTTGATCTGGGCCCAGGTGTTTTTTTTTACCTGTAGTTTCTCCACCAAAGGTCTTCTCAAACGGGTGTTGGAGGAGAGATTATACAGAGTTAGCGTTTGGTTTTCTGTGAAGAGCAGTGTTCGCACTCGCCGCTGTCATGTTGTTATAATGGGTGGCGCGCGCCTCGTCTGCCCTGAGGAGAAGGAGACATCGGAACGCACACCCCTTCGGCGAGATGAGAATAGTCCCTCCGGAAGTCTTTTTCAGGACGCTGATTGGATAAATTGTATGTCACTCATTATCTTTAATCAGTGATTGGCTAAACTGCGTATTAGACCCGTCTTCCTTGGGCCAAATCGATCTGGCCTCAACACGCGCACGGCACAGTAGAGACGTGCACGGGAGCAGCTGAGAGGTGCACTAGCGGAAAGGACGAGCAGGAAAGCACATATTTTGAGCAGATATCCTATTTTACAAATATTACTGGGTATATTCCATAGATCAAAAAGACAAACATTGATAATTTGTAAAAAAAAACAAATATATTATATTTTTTATAATTAATAATATTATAATGTATTTGTTTTGGTGGCTCAAGGTCTATTGGCCGGCCGCCTCTGCGTTAAAGTGTACTGCATGTTGATGTGAATGCAGTACATGTGAGGTATAGTATAGGTGGACGCTGACCTACATCCAGTCTGTCCAAGCAAACTAAATAGAAAAAGGGACAATCAAATATAACCACCAGTGAGTTTTCAATAGGGCTGGCAGAATCACAGCCATCAGCATTAATCATGCAATCACACAAATACAACAGACAACATAGTTGACTTATTTGTCGCAGAATGGGAACTGAGTAGAAAATGACAAAACAGATGTCCCCTTTCTTTCTGATACAAAGCAACTAGTTCATGATTATTTTCCAGACTCTCGTCACTGGAGTGGGCCTTTTATTTTGTTGTTATTGCTGTTGTGGTACTTTCAGGAAATGTGCTCTGCCAGTATCTGATGGAAGCTTCCAAACATTGTGTTTACTGTGTGGCATGCTTACCTTTATCAACCCGATGCACGGCACCAGGTGGAGGAAGAGAGAATGGGAGTGATGACAGGCAACATGAAGGCATCAGAAAATAGGGAGGAGGATATTCTATCATCAAAATCTAGCAGAAGCAACAAGTTTTCCTCTTGCTAATCATATCTTTAAGATGTATTGACTTTAACACTTCAGGGTCCGCCCCCACTTCGAAGCAGGCTATGATGTATAAGTTTTGACATCATACAAGATTTACAAAGCGAGATCTGAGCATCTAGACATGGACGTGTCGTATGACGCGTGCATAAAGCTTCAATGTAAAGTCAGAGAGAAAATGGCGAGCGGGGAGTTCAACATGAGCGATTGACAGCGGAGGAGCCTTAAGGATTCAATTCCTGCGATGAAGAGGACTACGGCAATAAAAGGGATCCATTTGAAGATGGGTAAGTCTATTTAGTCAACTTTGTTTTGCCATAGCATATTTACACTAGCAAAGTTAGCACATTTAGCTCGTGTGTTAACGTTGAGCATGCCGTGCTGGATGTCGTCTTACGTATCAGTAAGACTGCATTGTCACTATCACCTTCAACTTTCTTTCAGTGAACTTAGTAATACTGGATCGCTAACTATCGTTAGTTTGTTTACATTAGCAATGTTAGCACATTTAGCTTATGCCGTGAGCATAGTCCCTGCTGGATCTCCGTTACGTGTTTTGGTGCGTAATCATCATTTCAGTGAACTTTTACAGAGGGGATTCACAGCAGCCAGGGTCCACTGGACAGCCTCCTAGTCCTTCTCTGCCTGCCACCAGATCACCAATGTCGGCCACAACGCCAGCCACTCTAGCACATCCATCCACCATATAATACAAATTTGGTTTGAAAACAAAAACTGTTGTAATGTTCCTTTTTCATTTGCACACACCCCATGAAGCTTGATCTGCAGTATGAAGCCATTTCTCAGTCGCATTTTATAATTTTGCTGAAAGGTGTGACAGACATCATTTCTACAAAAAAACGGGGGGGGGTGTAGATTAGGGAAAGTATGCATTTAGGTTTAATGTGATGTGGTAAGCCAGGGATTCCCAAAGTGTGGTGCGCGAGCTGCCTCTAGGGCATAGGTGTCAAACTCAAGGCCCGCGGGCCACATCCGGCCCGGCTTGCAATTATATCCGGCCCGCGAGATCATTTTATATTATTGTTACTAATGGCCCGGCGATATGAAGCGCCGAAGAGAAAAGTTGATTCTGAAAACAGAGCCTTTCAAAACCGATGGGAGGCTGAGTATATGTTTACTGACATTGCCAGTAAACCCGTTTGTCTCATTTGTGGTGCTAATGTGGCTGTATTTAAAGAATTTAATCTAAGACGGCACTATGAGACAAAACATCAGAATAACATGAAAGACCTGAATACAGAGCAGAAGATACAGAAAGTAGAAGAGTTAAAAAAGAAGCTGACATTTCAGCAGACGTTTTTTACCCGTGCAAAATTACAAAGTGAAGCTTCTGTGAAAGCAAGTTTTATCGTGGCGGAGGAGATCGCCAAAGCAGCCCGGCCATTCACCGAGGGAGAATTTCTGAAGAGCTGCATGATGAAGGTGTGCGACGTCGTATGTCCAGACAAAAAGCAGATGCTGGCAAATGTAAGCCTGAGTAGAAATACGGTTGCTGATCGAGTTTGTGAGATGGCCACTGATTTAAGAACACAGTTGAGTGAAAGAAGCAAAGACTTTATTGCATACTCTTTTGCTGTGGATGAAAGTACTGACGTGACTGACACTGCACAGCTAGCCATCTTCATCCGTGGGGTGGACTCCAATTTGCGCATTACAGAGGAAATATTGGACATTAAATCGATGCACGGGACAACGACTGGAAAGGACATTTTTGAAAACGTATGTCAAAGTGTAACCGACATGAAACTGCCCTGGGACAAACTTATTGGACTTACAACTGATGGAGCACCGGCTATGTGCGGTGAAAAAAGTGAACTAGTGGGAAGGATGCGAGTAAAGATGCAGGAGGAGAACTGTACTGGTGAGCTAACAGCATATCACTGCATCATACACCAGGAAGCACTATGTGGCGAAGTCCTGAAGATGGAGCATGTAATGAGCACTGTAACGCAAACCGTAAACTTTATCCGAAGTAAAGGTTTAAATCATCGGCAGTTTCAGTCCTTTATGCAAGAGATAGATTCAGAGTTTGCCGACATTCCTTATCATACAGAGGTGCGTTGGTTAAGTCGGGGAAAAGTTCTCAACAGAGTTTTTGAGCTCAGCAACGAAATCTGTCAGTTCATGGACAATAAAAAAAAAGACGAATGAATGAACGATAAAAAGTGGAAATGTGAGTTGGCGTTTCTGGCTGACATAACAACTCATCTCAATGCCTTAAACCTCCAGCTCCAGGGACGTGACCGCATGATCACTGACATGCATGACGCAGTGAAGGCATTTCAAGTGAAGCTGCTTTTATGGGAGACACAAATGCACCAGTGCAACTTGCGCACGGAGTTCGCACGGTGCTTTGGTGACTTTAAAGAACAAAAAAGAATTTCGAGTTGCTTCGCAACCCATTTGCCGTCGACGTGGAAACTGCACCTGTGCAGATTCAGATGGAGCTGATTGAGCTGCAGTGTAATGAGACACTAAAGGCAAAGTACAACACTGCAGGGCCCACCGTGTTTATTCACTCCATTCCCGCAGCAATGCCCCAGCTCCGTCTACTTGCGGCTCGAACCTTGTGCATGTTTGGTAGCACATATCTGTGTGAGAAACTGTTCTCATTGATGAAGACAACCTGCAGTCCATCCTGACAGTCTCCACAGCACGGGACCTCACGCCAAACATAAAGAAACTTGCCAAAAAAAGATGCCAAGCATCCAGCTCTGATAAAATGACATAAGAGCAAAGAAAACTGAATGTTTTGATACGTTATTTGTTATTGCTAAAAAAGCACAAGTTTTATTTATATTTCCAGGTTTTGTTTTGCAGCATGTCATATTTCTAACTTGTATAATTTTGACAGGAGATATTTTTATGGAGCGTAAAATCATTTGGGATATTTAAAATTTAAGTTTTTTTATATAAAATGACATAAAAGCAAAGAAATTCAAATGTTTTGATTTGTTATTTTAATGTTTACTTAAAGCACAAGAACTGTCACAATTTTTATTTATTTTTTCAGGCATTTTTTGCAGCATGTTCATATGTCTAACTTGTATAATTTTGACTGGATATTTTTTTATGGAGAGCAAGATATTTTAAGTTATTTAAAGTTTAAGTTTATTTATTCCAGAATAACATTCCTGTCTGTTTTTATTCATATTTATGTTAAAAAAACATTTAGTTTTAGTGTGTTCAATAAATGTTTATTCTGTTCGGCCTGCGACCTAAAGTGTGTTTTGAATTTTGGCCCCATGTGCAATTGAGTTTGACACCCCTGCTCTAGGGGGTGCGCGAGAGGAAAAATGTAATGGTGGTCTAATGGTGTAACAATTAATATTAAACATAATTTAAAAAAAATAAGTAGGATTTTTTAATTATGAAAATTCCCTTTGTAAGATTTACATTTAATTACAATTAAAAACGTACAATTTAATAAATAGATGCACTTCCGGTCCGGCCGCCAGACTGTCTTTTACTACACACTAGCAAGCCTAGCTTGTGCACCTAACGTCATTTCATTCATTCAGCAACATCCATGAAAATATGTTAAACTGGCTGAAATCGGGGAAGCTGTCAGGTGGGACATCTGAAGCTATCAGTAATAAGAGGAGAGGGACAGAGAGAGAGGGAGGAACCGGAGGGAGAGAAACGGAGAGGTGCATTGGGGAGAGACCGGGAGAAGAAATCGACCGGGAGTCGGAGAAAGAGGAGACGGAGCGGGAGCACAGAGACCCATCGCGGAGTCAAGGTGAAAAAAGAGGAAACGAGGGTGAGCATCAGACTGGGAAAAAAAAGAGGAAATATGATGACAATTATCTGGGTCTGGGCTTCACTTGGATTGGCGATGCAGATTGCCTGAAGCCACAGTGCGTGTTGTGAGTGAGGTTCTGTCTAACAGCTGTCTGAAGCCTCTTATTTGCGCCGCCACCTAAACACCAAGCATGCCAGTGCAAGTCAGAAGCCCCTTACATTTTTTAGATCAAAATTGGAAGAGTTACAAAACAGCCAAAAACAATTGCAGTCTCATTCACGTGAGCTTTCTCCCCCTCCCTCTCCCTCTCTATCTCTCTTTCTGCAGGTTGAGCCACCTGCGCTGCATGTGAAAATCCTCATATGGACTCCTCCTTTTTTATTTATATCTGTTTCTGAGCCTATGCATGTGTCCTCG
This sequence comes from Taurulus bubalis, assembly GCF_910589615.1. NCBI lineage: Eukaryota > Metazoa > Chordata > Actinopteri > Perciformes > Cottidae > Taurulus > Taurulus bubalis. The sequence continues at coordinate 21,249,746 of NC_136589.1, forward strand.
CCATCCTTATTGCTCTTTAAAAGTGACGCCTTGTGTAACTGAAATTTATACAGCGGACTAAATCTTGTAACAAACGCCACGCGCGAGCAAACAGTTCTCGCATTGGTTTGATTTTATGCGGCTATAAATAGGCTCTGTTGCGTTTTTTTTTTAAGGTGTAGGGGGTTGGGGGTGCGTGAACCCGGTCGGGATGTAGAAGGGGGTGCGTGGCCTAAAAAGTTTGGGAACCGCTGTGGTAAGCAATATGTTGAGTAACTGTGTAAAAGTGTGCTACCTGAAGTTAAGGTTGAAGGGGGAGCTTTTGGGCCGTAGCATGTGTCGAGAAATTAACAGTTTCACCTACACCAGGGGTCGGCAACCTGCGGCTCCAGAGCCGCATGCGGCTCTTTAGCCCGTCTGTTGTGGCTCACTGAGGCTTTGACAAAAAAAAAAAAAAAAAAAAGAAAGACAAAGGGAAGTCCTCTTGTCTTGGAGTTATAGGTGATATTGTGTCACTGAAAATAAAAATAAATGTTTAAATATTTCTTTCACTAAAATGTGCGTCACGTCGCTGTCAAGCCTCCGCCCCTGCAGCTGGCTACTCGTGAGTCAGAGCCACGCCTTCGCGCGCATATGAGCGCAGAACAGCGATTCCTCAACTGCTGCAGCAAACTGAGTAAAGTAGATATACTTTCAGGAAGTGGATCACGTCTCCAAACTCCACTACTGCTGCTGGTTCTGTGTCAGCTCATGAGACAGTGAGGTGTTCGTTCGTAAAAACGGATCCGTCCTCCGTTTGCGGATCTCTAGTGAGGAGGACGCTCAGTGTAAACGTAGCAAAAGATATGCGTTTAAAATGTAAAACTCTCTGAAGAGGACCGGTATCAAACCTGCTACCTTGCAGTTACAGGGCAAACACTCTACCACATGAGCCACAACTACAGATAATACTGAAGGTCTGTATAGTTGTGTTTTTAATTAACCTTAATGTAGCCGACACATTACTATTTTTTGTTTGATAGTTATAAACAGGTAAAATAGCAATACAATGTAAAACAAATGTCTTTATTCTTGTTCTATAATTTCATAAATACAACAAACTATAGTTTTGTGTATAAATAATATGACTATATATACAACTTCAGAAGCTGTGATATCAAATAATTTTTGCGGCTCCAGACAATTTATTTTTGGTGGAAAAAGGTCAAAATGGCTCTTTGGATACGAAAGGTTGCTGACCCCTGACCTAGACTATGTGCAAGGTAGATTCCTCCTTCTGATTGGAGACGGTATTTAACCTTCTGCCTGTGGCTGTTCCGGGAGAGGGGGAGAACATCATGGTGTAACTGTGTGCCTGTGAAGTTAGGCTATTTGGATTCAGTACATTTCCTTTTTGTTTGATTTGTTAATTTATATTGTTTGTATATCATGTTGAGTTCACGGGCAGCAGAGTGATTTAGATCAATAAACACCTTTTGGTTTTGCAACACAGCGCCTCATGTCAAGACAAACGCCAGGAACTACAGGTCCACATGAGAAGAGAGCTCTTCAGTCTTAAGCCAGGTTGTACACACCTCATGGAACATCAAATTCGTTTGCATTCACTAGAATGGCGGCCAATCAGGGACACCACCTGCCGCATTCCCAACCCTGTCTCCTAAAAATTACGTTCCCCCAGAACTAATACGCATTCCCAATTACGTTTGATCAGAAATGTATCTCCTCCCTGATTATGTTTGTGTTTGACGTATTACAAATACGTTGATTAAACACGTATACGTTGATTATACACGTATTTTTGTTTTATTATTTTTATGTTTGTGTTTGACGTATTACAAATATGTTTGTTATTGTTTTCTTGCTTTATTTAAGCGTATTTTAATTTTTTTAATCTGTGGAGAAAAAAGAAAAGAGAGGCTGTACTGGTCTTACAGAAATGTTGTAATATGTCAAACACAACGTACTGTTACAGTTAAGATGTTTGGATGTGGTCAGAAATGTTCTGAACACATTCATATCAGTTAGTATTTTGAAAACCGGATGTTGGGTCCCGTGACTCCTTCCGCCCGTTTGAATATTTTTTACGTCAGATTCTGCACTTGATGTGACCACAGAGATCCGAGTGTCTGCTGATGATCGCAGTGGTTTACTGCACTAGATGGAGTTTATCACACACTTTGGGCTGCATTCACAAACAACCCGACTCAGAGAAGACCGGAGCCGGCGCGAAGGAGGCTGTTACAGACGGCCTGACGTGATGCCAAGCGTCTTAAGACCGAGCCCCGGTGCAAGCGGTCTGAAGACCGGCCTAACAACGCCGGGCAAACGGTCTTCGCCTCCCGGTGCGGCCGACTCTCGGGCTCCCGGTGCGGCCGGCTGTCACTGGCCTCACCCCGCCCCTCTTTTCTTTTTTCTCCGCAGAGTTTAAAAATTAAAATATGCTTAAATAAAGCAAGAAAACAATAACACAAACACACAATTATAAACGTATTTGTAATATGTCAAACACAAACATAAAAACAATAAAACAAAAATACTTGTATAATCAACTTATACGTGTTTAATCAACGTATGTGTAATACGTCAAACACAAACATAATCAGGGAGGAGATAAGTTTCTGATCAAACGTAATTGGGAATGCGTATTAGTTCTGGGGGAACGTAATTTTTAGGAGACAGGGTTGGCCTTCCAGGCAGACTTGTTCCAGGACTGAAGCAAGAAGTGGAGGAGATGCTGGCTACAGGAATCATCGCCGTCTCGCAGTGAGTGGTGTAGCCCTGTGGTGTTGGTTCTGTGAGAAATATGTTCAGATCCTGGGAGGTGGTGGGAAATGAGGTCCGGAATCCAAAAAGTTATAGTATAAGTATATTTAATAAAAAATGATAGACAGCTTATGCTACCGCACGGGCCCTTTAAATCCATGGCGCACTTCTGGACACAGGTCCGAACAGTCCGCTGGGCAGAGGAAAAGAGACCGAGCTCTCGCGCAACAGTTAGTTTTCTACTCATTCGTGGGACGAAGTCCTTCCTGTTAGTTTAATGTTTTTATTACTCTTCTAAACATTTTACTGGCTCCGCCGTTTCAGGGGCGGAAATACTACGTCCTCTTCTTCTTCTTCTGTCTTCTTAAAAGGGTAGTGTCCATAGTCTCAAAAAGTCAATATTCGGCTCCGCCCCCTCAGGCCATCAAGAGAACTACATCTCCTAAAACACTAGTCAATATATCATGCAGCATGCAGTATTTGTCTACATTCATTCACACATCAATCATTCTACAGTAATAAAAGTGACCTTCATATGCATACAATTACAAATCCCTCATAATAATATCCCTTATTAATTATCATATTTCATGCATTGTAATTTACACACAAACAACTCATTTTATATAGATGTGCAAGTCACATGTGACAAACTAAGCTTAAAAAACACTACAGTTCCAAAGAAGGATGACCCTAAGATGAGATTCTGTGTTAACTTTTCAAAGTTAAATGCGGTGTCTGCATTTGATCCTTATCCAATGCCAAGAGTTGATGAACTGCTTGGGAAATGCTAATTTCCTAATGACCCTGGACCTGTGTAAAGGGTACTGGCAAGTGAATCTTCGAAAGACATGACGACATTTAGGGTTCCAAGTGGCTTGTTCAGATTCAGAACGATGCCCTTTGGTTTGCACGGAGCACAAGCAACATTTCAGAGATTGGTTGATGACATTTTGAGGCTACGATCATTCTTGGGGGTATTAGGTTGGCATCGCAGACTTGTCCCAGACCAGTTGCCGGTGCAGTACATTAGTCGGAAACTCTTTGCAAGGGAAACAAGGTACTCAACAGTAGAAAAGGAAGCTCTAGCTATTAAATGGGCATTAGACACCTTAAAGTACTACCTGATTGGCAAAGAGTTTGTTCTGGAGTTGGACCATCGTGCATTACAGTGGATGCACAGGATGAAAGACACTAATGCTAGAATTACCAGACGGTACTTGTCTCTCTAACCACATCGTTTCCAGGTCCAGTATAGACCAGGGCACAAGAATGTCATCGCTGACTTCCTGTCCCGTGGCTCAGGGGAGTAACGATCTTAAGGGGGGGATGGCAGACAACAGAGCAACACAGGAGCTGGGCAATGAGAAAATAAGCTAATAGGGAAAAGTAATTATAATACATGTAGTGTATTTGTGAAAAACAATACAATTATAAAATAGCTATATATAAAAAAAGAATATATATATATATATAAAAAAGAATACATATATATATATATATATATATATATATATATATATATATATATATATATATACACACAAATCTAAACTTTGTGATTCTGTTTATGCCAGCAGAGAAGGCTTAGCAGGCCACTGATCTACCATTTAATTCATATATTCCACTGCTTTTGTGAACGTAAGACCTTTGGTAAAACAATTTCTAGCACCAAAACAGTTCGACAAAATGAGTAAAGGTGTGTTTTCACAAGATATATGAAGAATTACAAAAAAAAAAGAGCTTAATGCAAGTGACTTTAAAAAGGGGAATTTAAGAAATTATGTAAAATCGAGAAAATGACCTCAGACCCCAGAGGGATGAATGATCAGTGGAAACGAGATGATCAAAGGCGTCCTTTTACTTCACAAAGCCAAAGTACAATAACCCATTTATATCCATGTAACATGCAGGCAGGTTGCATTAGAGATGCATTTGAATCAAAAAATAGAAATGTGTCGGCTACATTAAGGTTAATTAAAAACACAACTATACAGACCTTCAGTATTATCTATAGTTGTGGCTCATGTGGTAGAGTGTTTGCCCTTTAACTGCAAGGTAGCAGGTTTGATACCCGTCCTCTTCAGTGAGTTTTACATTTTAAACGCATATCTTTTGCTACGTTTACACTGAGCGTCCTCCTCACTAGAGATCCGCAAACGGAGGACGGATCCGTTTTTACTAACGGACGCCTCACTGTCTCATGAGCTGACACAGAACCAGCAGCAGTAGTGGAGCTTGGAGATGTGATCCACTTCCTGAAAGTATATCTACTTTACTCAGTTTGCTGCAGCAGTTGAGGAATCGCTGTTCTGCACTCATATGCGCGCGAGGGCGGGGCTCTGACTCACGAGTAGCCAGCTGCAGGGGCGGAGGCTTGACAGCGACGTTACGCACATTTTAGTGAAAGAAATATTTAAACATTTATTTTTATTTTCAGTGACACAATATCACCTATAACTCCAAGATAAGAGGACTTCCCTTTGTCTTTCTTTTTTTTTTTGTCAAAGCCTCAGTGAGCCACAACAGACGGGCTAAAGAGCCGCATGCGGCTCTGGAGCCGCAGGTTGCCGACCCCTGATTTAATTAATATATTCCACTGCTTTTGTGAACCTAAGACCTTTGGTAAAACAATTTCTAGCACCAAAACAGATCGACAAAATGAGTAAAGGTATGTTTTCACAAGATATATAAAGAATTACAACAAAAAAAGAGTTTAATGCAAGTGCCTTTAAAAAGGGGAATTTAAGAAATTATGTAAAATCGAGAAAATTACCTCAGACCCCAGAGGGATAAATGATCAGTGGAAATGAGAAGATCAAAGGGGTCCTTTTACTTCACACAGCCAAAGTACAATAACCCATTTATATCCATGTATCATGCAGGCAGGTCGCATTAGAGATGCATTTGAATCACATTATTAGCTTGAGACGCAGATGTTGCAAAGATGGAATGCGTCATGTAATCTTTCTCCTCCCAAGTGTAACTAAGGCTGTGTCCACACTGCTACCTTTCTTATTAAAACGCATATATTTTGCTACGTTCACACTGAGCGTTCTCACTACGCCAAAGTTTTAGAGCACCGGAAACAGAAGTTTGGAAACGATGGCGTAGACGCCCACGTTCGCTACTTGATTGGGTCTTAACAGTCATAATGTGTCCTTCCCTGATTCGTCACGCATCACATGGCTGAGCGACAGTTGGACCTCGGTCCAAGCCAAGAAATCTCTGGTCCCTCTTTTCGCCATCGTCGTCCTCCCGCCGTGTATAGAAAATCTGCTTCCTGTTTACAGCGTCCTGTGTCTTTTGCACTCGTTACATGCATACAGTCTCTTTGAAAGGTTCTTCCATCCTCGCAACAGCCGTTAGTTAAGTAGGCTCAGCAAGCTCTCCAGTCACCTCACCACCTGCGGGTGTGGATCGTGTAAATTTACAAAGTGAGGAAATAAAGCCAGTGACAGCTCTCTCATTATGCTCCATATCCTCAATATGAGTCCTCATCGTAATGCAGGCCAGGTTCATCGTAACAAAACTTAACTTAACTACACCGACTGACACCATTACTTTGACAAGTCGTGAAGCAATAAGTCTAATTGCTGTAAACATACAAATAGTGCGGTGACACTTGTAATGCCTATTGCTGCATGATGGATGCATTATCACTGCGAGGACTACGTGATCAGGAGGGAAAAGTAATATTTCCTGGCATATAATGCTGAACAAGACTAGTGTGTGTGTGTGTGTGTGTGTGTGTGTGTGTCTGCTCATCGTCCCTCCTCATCCACAGCAGGAGTAACGGTAACGTTCTGACCGTCAAACAGCAGCTCCCGTTTACAGATGAATGAACAGAACGCTGCAATTGTGCACTAATGCTAGAATTACCAGACGGTACTTGTCTCTCCAACCATATCGTTTCCAGGTCCAGTATAGACCAGGGCACAAGAATGTCATTGCTGACTTCCTGTCCCGTGGCTCAGGGGAGTAATGATCTTAAGGAGGGGATGGCAGACAACAGAGCAACACAGGAGCTGGGCAATGAGAAAATAAGCTAATAGGGAAAAGTAATTATAATACATGTAGTGCATTTGTGAAAAACAATACAATTATAAAATAGCTATATATATTAAAAAAATATATATACATACATATACAAACAAATTTAAACTTTGTGATTATGTTTATGCCAGCAGAGAAGGCTTAGCAGGCCACTGATCTACTATTTAATTCAGGGGTCAGCAACCTTTCGTATCCAAAGAGCCATTGTTACGTCTCCTTCTCCGTCTAGGGGATAAGAGGGGAACGAACACAGGTCAGTCCACAGAATAAAAGGAAACAAAGTCAGAAAATAGGAGTAACGAAGAAACAATATTTATTCAATGCTGGCGGTTCACAACAAAAAAGAAAAGGTTCTGTCACGTGGGAGAGATTGGGGACAGCTTGTGGTCGTGCCAAACAAATAGAAATCAAGAAAACAAAACTAGGCCTAGCTCTCTACCTCTGGAAATAAAACAAAATGGCCTCTCTAACTTCTCCATAAAAGATTGATCAAAACATATACAGAGGGAGCACTGACCAATAACCTAGTGTTTCTAGACACAAAGTACCTACGTGTCTGCACCAGTGTACAGGGTACCCCAAACTTACCTACTGCCCTCAACCTCTCACTACAAACCCTCCACCTGTCGGTGTGCATTCAAGAATGAACAAACAAAATCCGCCCCGAACTCTTCCGACCTCCTCCTTTTAAAATGGCCGACCGTCTCGCTGATTGGCCTTCACAGGTGGCAACCAATTAGCCAATAGAAACCTGTGGGGAAAAACTAGAGGGGAGGGGAGAACACAACACTGGCACGTAACAGCCATTTTGACCTTTTTCCACCAAAAATAAATTGTCTGGAGCCGCAAAAAATATTTGATGTCACAGCTTCTGAAGTTTTATATATAGTCATATTATATATACAAAAAACTATAATTTGTTGTATTTATGAAATTATAGAACAAGAATAAAGACATTTTATTTACATTGTATTGCTATTTTACCTGTTTATAACTATCAAACAAAAAATAGTAATGTGTCGGCTACATTAAGGTTAATTAAAAACACAACTATACAGACCTTCAGTATTATCTATAGTTGTGGCTCATGTGGTAGAGTGTTTGCCCTGTAACTGCAAGGTAGCAGGTTTAATACCCGTCCTCTTCAGTGAGTTTTACATTTTAAACGCATATCTTTTGCTACGTTTACACTGAGCGTCCTCCTCACTAGAGATCCGCAAACGGAGGACGGATCCGTTTTTACTAGCGGACGCCTCACTGTCTCATGAGCTGACACAGAACCAGCAGCAGGAGTGGAGTTTGGAGACGTGATCCACTTCCTGAAAGTATATCTACTTTACTCAGTTTGCTGCAGCAGTTGAGGAATCGCTGTTCTGCACTCATATGCGCGCGAAGGCGGGGCTCTGACTCACGAGTAGCCAGCTGCAGGGGCGGAGGCTTGACAGCGACGTTACGCACATTTTAGTGAAAGAAATATTTAAACATTTATTTTTATTTTCAGTGACACAATGTCACCTATAACTCCAAGATAAGAGGACTTCCCTTTGTCTTTCTTTTTTTTTTTTTTGTCAAAGCCTCAGTGAGCCACAACAGACGGGCTAAAGAGCCGCATGCGGCTCTGGAGCCGCAGGTTGCCGACCCCTGATTTAATTAATATATTCCACTGCTTTTGTGAACCTAAGACCTTTGGTAAAACAATTTCTAGCACCAAAACAGATCGACAAAATGAGTAAAGGTATGTTTTCACAAGATATATAAAGAATTACAACAAAAAAAGAGCTTAATGCAAGTGCCTTTAAAAAGGGGAATTTAAGAAATTATGTAAAATCGCGAAAATGACCTCAGACCCCAGAGGGATAAATGATCAGTGGAAACGAGAAGATCAAAGGGGTCCTTTTACTTCACACAGCCAAAGTACAATAACCCATTTATATCCATGTATCATGCAGGCAGGTCGCATTAGAGATGCATTTGAATCACATTGTTTGCTTGAGACGCAGATGTTGCAAAGATGGAATGCATCATGTAATCTTTCTCCTCCCAAGTGTAACTAAGGCTGTGTCCACACTGCTTTCCACACTGCTTTCTTATTAAAACGCATATATTTTGCTACATTCACACTGAGCGTTCTCACTATGCCAGAGTTTTAGAGCACCGGAAACAGAAGTTTGGAAACGATGGCGTAGACGCCCACGTTCGCTACTTGATTGGGTCTTAACAGTCATAATGTGTCCTTCCCTGATTCGTCACGCATCACATGGCTGAGCGACAGTTGGACCTCGGTCCAAGCCAAGAAATCTCTGGTCCCTCTTTTCGCCATCGTCGTCCTCCCTCCGTGTATAGAAAATCTGCTTCCTGTTTACAGCGTCCTGTGTCTTTTGCACTCGTTACATGCATACAGTCTCTTTGAAAGGTTCTTCCATCCTCGCAACGGCCGTTAGTTAAGTAGGCTCAGCAAGCTCTCCAGTCACCTCACCACCTGCGGGTGTGGATCGTGTAAATTTACAAAGTGAGGAAATAAAGCCAGTGACAGCTCTCTCATTATGCTCCATATCCTCAATATGAGTTCTCATCGTAATGCAGGCCAGGTTCGTCGAAACAAAACTTAACTTAACTACACCGAATGACACCATTACTTTGACAAGTCGTGAAGCAATAAGTCTAATTGCTGTAAACATACAAATAGTGCGGTGACACTTGTAATGCCTATTGCTGCATGATGGATGCATTATCACTGCGAGGACTACGTGATCAGGAGGGAACAAGTGATGAGGGAAAAGTAATATTTCCTGGCATATAATGCTGAACAAGACTAGTTAGTGTGTGTGTGTGTGTGTGTGGCTCTGCTCTGCTCATCGTCCCTCCTCATGTGGATGTCAGCAATGATAGCCTTAGTGTTGCATTTAGCTCATTGTTGGATTCGATTGGCTTCTGTCAGAGAGTACAGGAACCGAGTCACTGTTTTAACCACACCCTCGACCTTGTTCTTACATATGGCATTGACGTGGAGCATTTAGTAGTGCTTCCTCAGAACCCTCTTTTATCAGACCATTGCCTTATAACTTTTGAGTTTATACTACCGGATTGTACAGCGTTATGCCGTGTTCATACCAAAACAGTGGCGAATTTTCGCAACGCCACTTCGCCTATATCGCGCCGCAGGTGAAAAAATCGCTCTATGTGGTTAATCCGTTTTTTCGCAACCATCGCTGGGGAAAGGGGCGGGGCTTATCTCTGTGTCTTGAAAACATTTACTATTTCCTTCATCCACCAGGTAAATAACCACTAGTTCTGCTTTATACTTGTTGAGGAAGTCCCACACACATCGGAACATCAACCGCCCCCGTGTCTGGGTTCATAATAATATCCATAGTCACACACAGCTGCGACTCCTACAGGACGAGTGTCTGAATGAACGGCGGTGACTCCGTATTATCAGGCTGCTCCAGTAAATTCCTTGGATCTCTCCAATTGATCCAGAATGCTGCAGCTTGTGTACGAACGAGGACGCGGAAGAGAGATCCTGTACTAGCTGTTCTCCACTGGCTTCCTGTAAGATCGAGAATCATATTTAAAATCCTTCTCCTTACCTACAAAGCCTTAACTGGTGATGCACCATCATATCTTAAGGAATTAAGACAGTTTTGAAGGCGAAAGGGGGTCAAACACAGTATTAGTATGGTGTTCCTAATAATCCTTTAGGTGAGTGTACGTTAGATTAGTTTTATAGGGAGAGAGTTCTTCAGGATCGCCAAGATCCGTTCTTACATCATCATGACTTCCTGTACGAGCGCTATCGATTCTGCCAACGAGGACTAATTTATTTACACCACACGGCGCAGCCAAGCATTGACTGTCTCACATACTGTCTCATATACTGTATGCATAGACTGCATGCCGTGCTGTTCGTAAAGTTTATTTAGCGCTTAAGAAATGTATGGATGTGTTGAAAGCACTCATAATTATATGACAGTGTTATTAGTACATGTGTATATACACATTAGAAAATGATTAAGGTGGACTCGTGATAAGAATGGAGAGAATCACACACAATTTATTTTCACTGCTTCAATTGATTGAATTTCTGACTATGAATAATACATACATACTGATCCGCCCATACACATATTCAAACTCCTAGTTATATGGTAATCTACACATACATGTATTTACACATATATATAGTACATGATACATACGCGCGCATACAGTACATATATTCTCATAAGCATATATTAATTTGTATACTACTGCCAGCAGGAACATTTAAATACATATAATTTGATTGATTGGGGTGATGAGGCACTTAAAATCAGCCGATACACTTTCCCAACACTGACGCATTTAACTTGTGATTTAACTGATATTTTGCGATGCTTATGTCTCGCAGCGGGGGCGGTGTAGTGCTGCATCCACAGCAAACGCGCTGCGAATATCAGCAACGCGTTTGCTGTGAATGCAGCATTAGACTTTGCCATGATTATGGACTTGACTTCCTCATATGCGTTCATGATCATCTCCTGCTCCTCAGCAGAGAAATACAAGGCTCTTTCTCTGAGTTTAGTTGCCATTGTAGCGTTTGAAGATCCTGGAATCTGCGCTCAACGATGCTCCCCTTTGAAGAGGATCGTGCACACGCAATTATCCAGCTGACTGACGTCTTGTTCGAATTAACAAGACTGTTTGAGGGCGGATAGTGCCATATTACCCCACGAAAGCATTACGCTCACTGAATGCAGGGTTACTTGTGGTTCCCAGAGTGTTAAAAAGTAGGTTGGGGGCTAGAGCTTTCAGTTATCGGGCTCCTCTTCTGTGGAATCAGCGTCCACTTTCAGTCCGGGGGGCAGGCACGGTCACCTCATTTAAGAGTAGACTTAAGACTTTCCTCTTTGATAGCGCTTATAGTTAGGGCCGTTTCAGGCTTATAGTTAGGGCTGGCTCAGGTTTGCCCTGGTCCAGCCCCTAGATATGCTGCTATAGGCCTAGACTGCTGGGGGACATCTTAGGATACACTGAGCTCCTCCTCTCCTTCTCTTCCTCTTTCGCTCCTCCTCTCCTGCTCTCCTCTTCATCTCTTCTTTCTCTCCTTCTGGATAAATGATTGTCTCTTCAATGCATATTACTAACTCTACTTTATTTTTCCATGGATTCCTGGCCCTGCTGATGCAACCATGGCCCTGCTGATGCAACTGGCCTGGAGCCGGTTCTGCCTACTGCCATGGCCCTGCTGATGGAACCGGCCTGGAACCAGGCCTGCCAGCTGCCATGGCCCTGCTTTCTCCTCCCACTGCCCCTGGGATGCCCCTCCTCTCTACCTCCTTCTGCTTAATGGATCGTGGCTATCTGGATCATGGACCATGCCTATACTCATTATATGAATAATTTCTGTCACATTCATTATTATTCATCATTCAGTTATTCATTCTGGCCACATGACATCTATTGCTTCTGTCAATCCGGGGAGAGGGATCCTCCTCTGTTGCTCTCCCTCAGGTTTCTTCCCCTTTTTTTCCCTGTGAAAGGGTTTTTACTATCTTTATTGGGGGAGTTTTTCCTGATCCGATGTGAGGTCCCGGGATAGGGATGTAATGTGTACAGATTGTAAAGCCCTCCGAGGCAAACATGTATTTGTGATGTCGGGCTATATAAAATGAACTGAATTGAATTCATCCACAGCAGGAGTAACGGCAACGTTCTGACCTTCAAACAGCAGCTCCCGTTTACAGATGAATGAACAGAACGCTGCATTTGTGAGCGCTGGTCTGAAGTCAGTACATCCGTGCTGACAGCCAGTCTGTCTGTTGTGTTCATGCTAATGAGTTTAATAACATGGTATTTCTCAGGTCAGAGTGAAGAAGACAACACGCCTGTATTTAACAGGTAACTAATAATTAAACATCACAGCATCATTTCCTATTTGGCCTGACTGAGTCTTCTGATGTGTGTATGTGTATATATATATATATATATATATATATATATATATATATATATATATATATATATATATATATATATGTCAGATGTCATATATTTGTCAATCACAAATATATAGATGTAAAAAGGCTACTGGCATTGCAGTAAGCCAGCATTACTTATGAATGACTTGTGTGTATTGCCAGTCCAGGGTCCCATTCCTCGTACCTGGTTCTACAAAGTTGATCAAATGTCCAAGTGCCTCATCACCCCAATCAATCAAATTATATTTATTATTTATATATATTATTTATTTATTATTTACGTCGGTATGTTTTGAAATTCTGATTGTGACATAATTTTAAAATAACCCACAATATAAATATAGTTTCTCTTCATTACATGTTGTGAAAAGTGTTTCCTCTCTACAGCTCTCTCTGATTTTAATTACATACATAATAAAAGTTATTGAGGGAAACAACAGATCAAATCTTTGAAGATAGTTGTTTGTGGTTATTTTGTTGTTCAGACTTACAATGAACATATTTTAACCAGAAAGATATAATATATAACTTGAGTTTAATCTGTGATCGTCTTCACTCTGATATGAAACCAGCGATCAGTCCGCTCAGCTGCAGCGTCCAATCACATAACAGATGAACAGTGAGGGGGCGTGTCCAGAGTTAAAACACTTCCTGGAAGCCTCCTCGATCATGGCTCCTCGATCGTGGCTCCTCCAATTTCGCTCCTCAGAGCAGAATAAGAGCTTTGGGACGGCGCAGAACCACTTCCGGTTCAATCAAGGAGCGAGGAGCAAGGAAACGACAATTTAGAGACTTGCACCCCTTGTCTCTTGTGTCCTCCGTTTCCCTGCACTTCCTGCCCCTGTGATTGTCTAGCCCTGTCCCTAATTGTTTCCTCCTGTGTCTAATCACCTGTACCTTCCCCGTGTATTTAAACCCTGTTTGTCTCCTGTCCCAGTGTCGGTTCGTCCTGTGTGTATTCCTGTTTAGATCACTGTGTACCTCTGCGTATGGAGCTGTGTTTTTTTGGAAGCCTTGTCTTGTTTTTGATAAATAATACCTTGAAATTAGAAGTGTACTTTAGTCTTTGTTCTCCAATTTCTCACATGCAATTTTCTCACATTGATGCGCGCGCGCACACACACACACACACACACACACACACACACACACACACACACACACACACACACACACACACACACACACACACACACACACATTGGCGAGGCAGGTTAATCTTTATTGAGGCTCTTGTTCCTGACAAACAAGTGCTGGGAACAAACAGTCGTGGTGATAAACCACAATACGTGGTGATGTTAGCCGAACGCCTCTTCTTAATTAAAAACTTGTCTTTGTTATACCTGAACCATGATAACAGCTTTCTGAGTCGAGGAGATAAGGTGGGAGTTGTATCAAGGGAGCGTGTGTGTGTGTGTGTGTGTGTGTGTGTGTGTGTGTGTGTGTGTGTGTGTGTGTGTGTGTGTGTCTGTCTGTCTGTCTGTCTGTCTGTCTGTCTGTCTGTGTGTCTGTCTGTCTGTCTGTCTGTCTGTCTGTCAGTCAGAGAGACGCAGGAGTATCGTGTGTCTATATTAAAGAGAACAAAGGGATAGAAGATGTCATGGAGTCGTGATGTGTGCATGTCGGACCAGGCTGTGATTACTGTCACTCGCAGGTCTACAGACAAGATTTTGTGAAGCGAAAGAAAAAATAGCTGGCACCGTTTTTACTAAATACTGCAGCCACAAACTTTGGTCAATGCAGAGGAAGCCTGGCTGGAGCTGATAAAACCAGCAAGTAATAATCAATTAAAAAAGCACTTCACGTCAGGTCAATTTTATTTATATAATCCAATATCACACATTTTCCACAAGGGGCTTTACAATTGGTACAGCATATGACACCCTGTTGTCCTTAGACCCTAGATTCAGATAAGGAATAATTATCTCCAAAATGAAACTCCAAAAGTCAATAAAGATAACAACATATTAGAAATACAATATGGAAAAGGACTACAAAATGAAAAAGAGTTGGTTGTGCTCAGGTGCTACGGCACGTTCCCCACAGTGCATTTGGCCAAGCCGATGACCTACAAGCAGTTCATGTTATGCTTTAATAAATCCTTAAAATGCCTGTTCGCCCCTCCCATCAGAATAGAATGATGTAACAGTGACAGAGCCTGACCTCACATCTCTGTTGGACAGAACTGACTTGTGTCATGTGGGGCGTGTCCAAAGCTGCTGAGAGCGCCCTGATAGGAAGAGGCATTAGGCTCGTTCGAGGTGAGCCAGTTCTGCGCAGAAGCGATCGGCGGCGATCAGCGTGCAATGCATGCCGGTTAGATTCGTGTCGGACTTGGTCCTGTCTTGCTCTGACGTCATGCACACGTGGTCAAAAATAATCCCACGAGATCAAGGCTGACGTCCATTTTAGAGCCAGGCGGCACAGTAGCTCTCCAACGACTGCGTGGCCCAGTGCATGATGGGAAATGCCTGGCTGATTGGCTCTCATACCGTGTTCACACCGGACGCGGCGCGAATTTGCGGCGCGACCAGATTACATGTAAAGTCAATCCACAGACGCGCGAACAGAACGTTTGACCTGAGGCGAACAGAGCGAAGGACGCGGCGCGAATTCGCGTGAGTTGAATTCTCCCAACTCCGGCGGAGAAATCGCGTGACGCAAAGTTGCGGCAGCCAATCAGCGTTGAGAAGCTCTGCCCGTCATCACCGCCGTCCTGCCGTTCCTGAATCAAACTGCTGCTGCTCCGCCAGAACAAGCGATGACAGCGGCTTCATTGAGACGCTGTTGTGGGACTACGGATAATATTATGAACCCAGACACCATGGAGTTTGATGTTCCGACGTATGTGGAATTTACACAAAAAGTATAAAGCAGAACTAGTGGTTATTTCCATGGTGGATGGCATAATCTGTATCGTTTTACGGAGATACGCAAGACGCAGTACCTGGAGGAATCGGTGAAATTCACCGAGCTGTGTGCGGCTACGGATGGTGTTATGAACCCAAATACGAGGGCGTTTGATGGTCCCACATGTTTGGGACTTCCACAACAAGTATAAAGCAGAACTAGTGGTTATTTATTCCATGGTCGATAGCGGAAATGAAAGCTCCATCGCTTGTCTCTCACAGAGACAAGCGATGGAGCTAAGCCACGTCCCCTTCGCGACGCGATTTTTCGCGTCTGGAGTGAACACCCTCGTTTCACTCACGCGAGTAAACTGTCGAGGTGGGCGCGGTGCGAATTAAAAATCGTATTTATACAACACATATCAAAACCAGTAGGAATGTATTTCACAGGCATAAAAATAACAAAGGATGCAGCTACACACACATTTCTACATGAATATATATTTACAAACACATATGAATAAATCCAAACATGATCGGTAAACTACAAGTAGACAAAAGTTCGGAACTAACAGGAAGTCATTTTTTCTGTGACTTCCTGTGTATACTTTGAAGTCACCTGAAAACTGTCCGACTTGATCGCAGTTTATTGACAACGGCTAGGCGCAGCTCTAACGAACGAGCCTAATAATCCCTAGACGAACCTCAAACCCTATAATTTCTGACGTAGTGAACATTTAACTTATCTTCCTGATCAACTATTTTGCAGCCATACATAGCCTATAGCACCCACTTCTGACCAAACTATGCTGCAGCCAAATGCATTCTCACTCAACCAGTTGATGGAACCGAATTTGCATTTCCTTTTTGTAATTTTATACCTACAGTGTTAAGGGGCATTTGCAAAGTCTATTCCCTGTTTTTATTTTGAAAGTTCACTCTTTTATGAGTTTTTCTGCCTTTGGGATTGTCTTCCCTATCCTGATTGGCTCCACCTGTGTCTAATATCCCTTCTCTCCTTGTGTATTTGTCTGAGTGTTTATCCTGTTTGAGTTGAGTTGTCAGGTCGTCCTTTGTCAGTATTCCTGCCCATTTTCCTCGTGCCATACCAATTTGTTCTCAGTTCAGTTTTTGTTTCCTTCCTTGTTCTTGGATTTGCCTGAACCTGCTCCCTCAGTTTTGTTGCCTGCCGGTTTTTGTCTCTTGGAATCAGCTTTTTGTTTTTAAAGCTCATCTTTTGTTCCTTCAACTTGCTCAAGGAGAGTTAAAAGAGGAGATGTCACCTGTCATATCTACGAGGTACAACACATCGTGCAGTAAAATCCTGTCAGAACTTAACACTTACTAGCTGGCGCACAAGCAGACCCAAAAAGGTTCTGTCAGGCTGAATGAAGAGGTGAACAGATGCCACCAGGAAGCATCCTGCATGGGCTGTTTGCAGAGTGCTGTTGATACCAGGCCAGTCAGCAGACATATCTTCTATTCTCGGTCACATGCTTTGATTACTTAATTGCTGCATTTTCAATCTAACGTTACACACTATCTTTGGTGGGGGAATCATCCATTGATTTTTCTAATGATTTGAATTGGATATATAGAGAGTTGATTGAATAATCAAGTAAATGCAGCTATTACACATACAAAATATGAGAAATTGGAAAACTAGAAAATATTAGATGTCCCATCCATCTTGGCTAATGCAGCTGAAATGTAAAGGAATAACGGATTCATTATGATTCAGCCATTTCCCCACAGTTACTGCCTGGACCTATATGAAAAAAAAGCCAAATCAAATCAGAATACCTTTCAGATGTATTTGCCTTTGAGCAGCCTGAACTGTAACCCCTGCTTCGGAGTATTGTTGGCCAAAGAATCAGGCTGCATGTTGTACTTCATATTTAATACCTTTTAATGTAGGAGTGGTTCTGCCTTTGCTGGAGCATTTCTGCATGTCTGAGGAACAAGGACAGATTCAGCTGTTTTCCACTGATTAGGCATCTCAGTGTGGTCTTCTGAGAACACGTAACATTAAACTGTGCCTCGAGATTTGGTGAACCCACCCAGTCAATCAGGAATCTTTTTTTTTTGTAATTTCAGGCTGCCTTAAAAAAATCCGGCCAGAGACAGCAGGTGAAAATTAGCCTCTCTGGCTAACTCTGGTCTCACTTACAGTTTTACTGTTGATTGGTGTGCATTGTCCCTGCAGAATAAACACAAAATAAAATCCCAGTGTTGCAGTAGTTTTGGGCCGCTGTCTATAGGCGCTTGAGCGATGGAACAAGTGGAGCAGCTACAATCCTACTTTTAGACTTGTGTTTTTGCATCCATATCTGTCCATTTCATATCTAGGCTATGTGAATTGACCATTGCCGTCCTTAAGTTGCCTCGCTTCCCAGGGCGTGGACTTGGTCACTGTCCCATGCTCCCGCTACTACAACCTGTCTTGAAACACAAGTTCTTCATAGATCTAGCCTCTTTATTTTGCTGTTCACTTTAAAATGTACACCATCTTCTTCTAGGGCACTCGGACTCTCTCGGGGATCCATCCACCACGGTCTCATAAAATCCTGTGGGAAACACTGTAATATATATAGTGCAATATAAACTGAGATATATTGTGAAAAAGCAGCTTTATTGGTCATGTTTGACAGCTCTATATTGCAGGAAATTACACTTTCAGGTGTTAATTAAACACTAAATTTCCTGCCGTACTTCCCCTTGTCTGTCATCTGTATTTTGTTTATTAGTACTATATATTTTTAGCATCCAGGCAAATTTGAGTTTTCCCTACTTTGAACTGGATAAATAAAGCTCTTATCTTAAGTAGCGTGTAATCCATGGCTGATGTTTATTTTATTTTTGCACAGTATTTAATCATTTTTTTTAGGTGATCCTGTCGATTTATGTTTTGCTGCTGCGACACAGTAGAGCTGTACATCCTCATTATTGCTAACATTCTGTTTTGTGCATGTCCGTGCGAGTGCTGGCTGCTGTCCAGAGAAAAGAACACACAACAATACAGCACTGAGGAGAATATCATTGCCAAACAGGTGACGGAGTCCAGTCTGTTTTAAGGTGTACGATTAACACGCACACAAACACACATGCCAGCGTTTGCTCACATTAAATGCATAACTTAACTTAGCCAGAACGTTATCCATCATCAGCAGTGAGGTTCCATTAAGAAGCGATTTCACCCGACTGTGGAAAGTATTGCAGTTCAAATGCTATAGCAGCTTGGTTTAGTGTAGGTTTCCTTCAGATCCTGGCAGAAAACCACTGACAGTTCATCAAAACCAGTAGAGGAGAAGCAGAGCTGCACCACTGCTCTCTGGCACTGAGGCTCGGAGAAAAGAAGAAATGCAAGAAGAAAAGACAGCCAATGCATTTCACATTGTAGCTCCTTATATAGTTTGGAATGAGAGTCATTTTGGATCACTGTTTTTGTTGAATTGTTTATAATTGTGTGTTTCTATTAATGGGCCAAATTAATCGCATAAGATGATTTCTACTGATAAGAAATGGACTGACCTACACAATACTTTCCAAAATGTGGAGTTCAGTGTTTTTTTATACGAATGGACATCAGCAGCAATAGAACGAGACCTCCACTGACCATATGTGTTCTGTTATTAACCCTCTTGGGCACATTTCCTCTCATTCCAATCACGGCGCAGGCATGTAAAACCTCCCACTCAGGATTTATGGACAACTGGACAGCCGGACGGTTTCACTGGAGGCTTTACGGACTGCGCACTGAGGCGGTGGAGCACATAAATGGTTTTCCAATCTCCAATCATGACATCAAACCGAACATCTCAATAAAAATTAAAAAAAGTAAAGACTCGCTGTGGTCAGGAGAGCATATAGGATTTTAAATAAAAGAACAATTCATGAAGCAACATGTCATACCAGCAGCAGCTTGTTCCATCTTCA
Source organism: Taurulus bubalis (assembly GCF_910589615.1). Taxonomy (NCBI): domain Eukaryota; kingdom Metazoa; phylum Chordata; class Actinopteri; order Perciformes; family Cottidae; genus Taurulus; species Taurulus bubalis. Next base: position 21,269,289 of record NC_136589.1, read on the forward strand.
CACACACACACACACACACACACACACACACACACACACACACACACACACACACACACACACACACGCGTACACACACACACACGCGTACACACACACACACACACACACACACACACACACACAATGACACACATACACATAAATGCTAAAATGAAATATTATTATAGAACCTGCATGGTAGACTGCCATTTATTATGTGTCACAGAGGAGCAATACAAATGTGTGACAGAAAATACGTGTGTGTGGGGGGTGTGAAGCGTCACATCGTCACGCTTCACCCCTCCACGCCCTCCCCATTATCCCCGGTGACGTAGGCGCACAAACTACTTTAACACGCCGCGGAGCCGCAAGCCGCAGTACTTCACTGAGCACTTTGAGCGGACTGCACGCGCAGGCTTTGACGGGCTGTTTGTTTTTGCTCCTTCTTGCTCCCCCTGAACTCCGCGGTCCGGTAACGTTACCTGAGAAGGAGTGTTCGCTTTGCCCGCCTGGCCGAACCGTGACCGCTCAACCCGCCGCGTGCGACACGGGGACTCCACGCAGACTTGTTCGGGTGCTCGGGCTCGCGCCACTCATCTGTAACCCTGAGGGCGCGCGGACAGGAACACGCAACAACTTAAATCGCGTTTAAAATCCCAACGAGGTAAGACGCAACAACTTTTACTACTTTCTACTTCTGCTTTGTTAGAATCACAGCAGGCAGAGCATAGGTATTAATGATCCATGTTAATGTGTTTAAATGATTGATTTGACGTAAACAAAATGTTTGAATAATAAGAATAAGAACAACAAAGTTATTTGTTGCTGGACAATGTTCATAATCTGACAAAGTTTGAACTTTCTTAATGTGTGTGTGTGTGTGTGTGTGTGTGTGTGTGTGGTTTCCCATGCGCGCAGTCCATGGCTGCCCCCGCACACAGCAGCTGCCTGTGGATGCTGGTTCTGGGCGCGTGCGTGTCGCTGGTGGTGGGAACGGAGTGCGGGAAGGAGTGCGCACTGTGCGTGTACCGTCTGCTGGGCCAGCAGTCTGGTTTCTCCTCCCTGGTAAAGTCTCTCTGCCTTCCGTTCGTTCCTATGAGCTCTGTTCGTATTTCTGACACATTGACAGATACATATTACTCATATCAGTGCGGTCAGGCTGGTGTCAGAGATATGGTACATTTGATCATGAATTAAGAAATTATTATAAATAAACTAAGGTATGTGTGTGAATGAAAGTGTCTCCTCCTTTAAAGTCATATTAGTATCATTTTATCAGCTATAAAATATCCAGCAGACAAATATTAACATTTCATATATTGGGCAAAATACATATCCAGTAATTCCATTTGAAAATGTTCTTGAAATTTTCTCCTTTCATGTGGTTCCATTCAGTTTATGTTCTTTACTTCATTCCCTTCATTATTTGCTTCCTATCCTCTATTTGATTTATGTCTCTAAAGAACATCTCAGTGTTTATAACAAGTCAGACATTGTCGTGTTAAATGTTCTGAGTTTAAAACATGAACAGTGACATTCTGTGGATATTTTGCATGTGATGTGTTACTGAAGTAATGCTCTCTCTTCTACAATATCAACATCTTTGTTTAATCAATGCAAAGTAATTTAATGAGCCTTTAAAAAAATCTTCCTTAAAATATTAAATCATACTGACTAAATATCTTTAATTTTAAAAGAGAAATGTAATAAATAAACATGAATGGATTGTATCAGTATAAGCGTCAGAGGACCAAACTGTACGCATTTATAATTCCATAATTCTCAACAATAAGGAGCGCTTCCATCCTCAAAAGATTTTAGAAATGCCTTGAAATGCTCTAGCCCATGGATTTATGTCCCTCAATTCTTTCTGCAGATGTTTCAACACCACTTAGAAAGCTGTGATCGTGAGAAGGGAAAGGACAGATGGGGGCAAAATATACGAAGAGAAATCTAAATTGGCCTTAAGCCCTAGGATCTGTCCCCCTTTGGTCTTTGCGGTCTCTTTTTTCTTCTTCACACAACCATCACTTGTTGTAAACCTCCCATTGTGGCCACCAGAGGGTGCCGCTGCCCACCCCTTCCCAGCCCCCCAGGTGCCAATATGTCTTCAATTTTCCTGTTCATTAATTCTGTCTTCATAAGCCAGCGCTGCTGATAGCTCAGTGGGAAAGCCTCCTCCGCGGCATCAAATAAGTGAAATCCAATGACGCATATGAGGTTGGGTCTAGGTGATCTTGCCCCCCCCTCCAGCAGCCTTCGGTCTAATTGTACTCCGGCCACCGGGGTTACGGTTAAAGGATGACTGGGATAAGTGGGGGACACACAGCTTTAATAGAGGGAGGCGTCCATTAAAGGAATAGGATACAGTGTCAATGGGTGAGCAACAGACTGCTGCAGATGGTTTGGAGAGAGACATTGTGTTTCTCTAAGTTGTTAAGGGACTACATGAGGGCTATCATGGATAAAACAAACTGCTTGGGCTCCCACAGTATCTGCTGACTGTTGTTCTCTCTCCTCCTCGTTGACTCCACTCTCCTGAGCAGCCTTTGTTTGCTTTATACAATCCTGGAGTGAGAATATGAAACAGAATGAGCCGCGTGGAATACCTGATGGTCTCCATTTGTTAGTAAAACACAAGATGGAATTTAAATTTCCTCCCGATTTGAATGCTAATACCTCAAACGACTCCTTCCTCGATATTTCAACGCAGTTCAGTTGGATTTGATCGTGATCCCGTTGACGGGGGAAACCCTCTGAATACACATGAACTGATTTTGTACAGCCTAAAATGCTGCTCTCATGTTCTCAGATGATACATTTGTCAACTGTTTTGCGTAGTGGATTCACCTATATTCAGACAGACGGTATGAGAAAAAGAACAATAAAGAACAATAAAGCATGCTTTCCATAAATAGGCAGCTGTATGTAGTAACTGAGATTATCAGAAAAAAAGTCAACATGGCAACAAATTATGATTTATTACTAACTAAATCAGGGTATCAATGAACAAATCAGAGGTATGTATCATGAGCTTCCCTCACTGGGGACTGAGAGCTCAGCCGTGTTGGACAGTTATATTACTTTCTGGTAAATCCACAAAAACAATCATAAAGTAGAACATATGTTACAAAGGAGGGATTTATGCGCTAGTCTGGAGAAACAGACAGTACCACAGACAGTACCAGCACGGTAGCAGAGGAATGTACTGCATGCTGTGGAGGTATTATAGGGTTAAAAATATCTATATTAACCTCTCAGAATACAGGAGTTGCTGGTGCCTTGACCAGCTAGCTCATTGGTGTAACTGCACAACTTTGGTTGTTTTCCGGATGCACCAAAGTAACACAGTGAGGTGAAATGGTTGGAACGTCGGTCTCGTAAAGGTACACTGGTGAATATATTGTTAAATGGTGACCACTTCTTCCGACCACTCAAAGTGCTGACTATGGATGATACCTCATTCAAATGATCCCTTTGAGGTAAAAAATGAAAGGGTGATGAAACCATATTGATTCAGGTATTGATACTCCAATGGAAGCACGATTGCATGTTATAACTGGTAAACATTGTATTTAAGAAGATTGTGAAAAGTCATAAAGATCTTGATTTCTTTCCAGACCTGCTCACTCGAGTGCGAGGGTGAGTTGGACACCCAGAAGCTGCGCCTGTGCCGGGACTTCCTGTTGGAGGAGGAAATCCACATTCCTCTGAGTGCCGACTCCCGTCAACCGCTGGAACCGGAGGCAGCGGACCCCGTGACAGCCGACGATGAGGACGCTCCATCACCGCAGCACCTGCTGGCCAAGAAGTACGGCGGCTTCATGAAGCGCTACGGCGGCTTCATGTCTCGCCGCTCCCCCTCTCAAGAGGGTGTACTGGAGGATCCTGGGAACCAGGACGAAGAAGAGAACGTTCGTCTGGAGATCCTAAAGTTTCTCAATGCAGCAGATGAGCACGGCGGTGAGGGGGAAGGCCAGGGCCGTGAGGCGGTGAAGAGGTACGGAGGATTCATGCGTCGGGCCGGAGGGCCGGCGCAGGGCGACCTGCTGGAGGCGGTGCTGGGCCGCGGGCTCAAGAAGCGCTACGGGGGGTTCATGAGGCGTGTGGGCCGGCCTGAGTGGCTGGTGGACAGCAGCAAGAGCGGGGGGGTGTCGAAACGGGCCTGGGAGAACGGCAACGAGCTTCAGAAGAGGTACGGGGGCTTCATGGACTAGGACGCAATCGTTATGACCCTTGACCCCCAACCCCCTCTCTTCAACCAGACACCTTGTAATCTGGACTTGTTGCTGTTTGAATCAACTGCCACTGCTTTGTATAACGTGCCCTGCCTACTTCATTGGTCCAATTGCTCCTGTAATGATAAAAAAAAGATAAACATATGTTGTTCAGATGTGCACAAATCTTTTTTTGTATGTTTTTTGGTTTTCCTGATGATATTATTTATTAAAAGAATTTGTTGATCAAGGTGTGTTGGTCAGTCTATGATTTTAAAATAGCTTAACAAGGGTCTATACTTCAAAAGGAGACACAATGAAGTCTCAAAGGGCTCTCTAAAATATGTAAGTATATCAACATAGTACATAAGATATTTTGAAACGGGTCGCTGTCGTGCTCGCCGCAAAACGGCCACTTTATTAAAAGCAATAGAGATCTTAAGTAAGAAACAATAAGTTATATTTAGTCGTTTTTCAGCAGTTATTAGAATTAGTTGGACGTGACACCTGAACTGATACTACACCGGCTTCTTAGTGAAAGAAGCTTTTTAAAGCTGCTATCATCAATATGTTTACAATAACAATATATCAAACATAATGGGAAAGGGGTCGCTCGTACTGATGCACTTAAAGAGAATTGTTACCTGAATCTGCGCCCACGGCCGTTCACAGCTTCATGGTGAGTTTCAGCTCTTTTGCTATCTGGGCCTCAACTTTACTGCTGTGTTTTCATAAAAAAATCTCTAGAAAGCCAGAGTCCACCACCTGCTCAGCAGCAGACACAGTTAGAGACGAGCTGGTGAACATGGCGGAGCCTTTAACAGCGGAAGAGGGATATTTGACCTCAGGAGCCAGTGGAGACCAAAAGCAGAGCACAAACACAACACAACTCACACAACTCCAGATGACATGTATATATTGAACAAGTCCACCACATTAACTTTAATGTCAATTATGTTCACATGGTTTTTGTGCTGCCCAAAATAAAGCAGTTATTGCAGGCTTAACCGTTCAGGGTCTTAGGCCTTTTTCTCGATTTTACACAAGGTGCATATGAGATATACAGTATACCCATGTGTTACATCAACAATTGCAGAACAATCTCAGCTCTATAAAATGAGGCACCATTGTCCTACGGCACAAGGGTAAAGAGATAATATGGCCCTAAAGCTGAAAATTGTAAGCTTTATTTTTGAGATTCTTCATATTTCTTGTGAAAACATACCTTTACTCATGTGGACGTACTATTTTGGTGCTTGAAATTGGTTTACTAAAGGTCTTAGATTCACAAAGGAGCAGTGTGTAGCATTTTGCAGGACCTATTATTAGAAATGGAATATAATATTTATAAAAATGTTTTCATTGGTGTTAATCACCTGAAAGTTAGAGTCGTCATGTTTAGTTGCATTAGCTGAGAATGAGCCCTTCATATCTCCATACATCCATGTTTATTCATGCAAACATCCAACATCATAGTGCAACAACGAGCTGGTGAACATGGCGGAGCCTTTAACAGCGGAAGAGGGATATTTGACCTCAGGAGCCGGTGGAGACCAAAAGCAGAGCGCAAACACAACACAACTTACACAACTCCAGATGACATGTAAATATTGAACAAGTCCACCACATTAACTTAAATGTCAATTATGTTCACAACGTTTTTGTGCTGCCCAAAATAAAGCAGTTATTGCAGGCTTAACCGTTCAGGGTCTTAGGCCTTTTTGGTCCATGTTGCAAATGCCACACATCTCAACCCTTGAGCTCTCAGGCCGGAGCTCCCAGACAGACTCTCGACAGGTTCAAATCATTTGCGTACTAAATATGTTGAATGTGATTGCGAGGCACCGGTGAACCCCTCGGCTGTCGTTATTGGACAGTTCCCATATGGCGCTCATCTGGAGATTTTTTCCGGGTGCTTGAAAGAACTGTCTGTGTGTGGAGAATCAGGGCGAAGGCCACATAGTTTGACCCACGCATGACCCAATATGAGCCGGCCGGAGGACGGACCCTTGGGGAAAGAGAGAGTATGCATGTATGTATGTATGTATGTCAGTGGCGGGCCGTGGCTTTTCTACCTGTGCCTTCAGTGGATCAGCTGTTTAACAGTTGGGTGCCGCCGCCAAAAAACGCAGACCATGTAAATAATCATTAGCATAACTTGGAAATACTTTCAATAATTAGTTAAACCGGATGGCAAACTATGAACATTACATTGTTGTTGCTGAAAAGTGCTGTAAAGTGACCGAACTGCTGTATTTGATATTCTCTCTCTGTTGTTGTACTGCAGCTTCAGCCCTCGTTCTTTTATTTGACTTCAGCTACAGAAGCTTTAATGAAAGAGTTAAACAGGACGAGCTCTTCAGTCTTTCTGATTATCATATTTGGAATCAACTATTTTGTCACATTACAATAAAACATAACAAGTCAACAGTTCTTGGTGACAACACGAGTTGTGTGGTGTTTCATAAACTGTTGTCTGCATATTTTTATGATCAGACTATAATCTGCATATAAATCCTAACAACAAAAAGGGATATGAGACGCACATATATGACACACATCGCTAGTGTGAGAACGTATTTAATTCAGCATGTTTGAAACTGAACAATGAAACAGTTTAGTAGCTTTGTACTCTCTGTGAAAAATACCTTGGTTTCACTTTCATATTCCTTCTTTCATTTCTATTCCATCCTCGTTAATAAAGTAAAACTTTGAACCAGGTTGTTTATGTCGTCTGCATGACACAATACTGTAAGAATTCACGGACAAAGTTTTTAAGATGATCTTTATTGTAGTCAAAACATTGTAGTTTCACTGCAGCAGACTGACGTCACTAACATCCACCTGCCGTCGCGTCATAACTACGTCGCTTAGTGAAAGTGGAGTCGGAGTTGCTAAACTCCGCTGTTGTCTTTTCCTAACTCCTCATGAATTCTCCTTCCCATCTTTCCTTGACCCCGTGACATTTTACAAAGGTTAAGGAAAAGTGCTTAGGGTTAGACGTTAGGAGGTAATTATTTGGCTATTCGACTGCAGCCACAGGGTCCGCAGGGAAAGTCTGCAGGAAAAAAAAAAAGTCTGTTTCTTCTTCTTCAAGTTTAAATGGCGGATCGCAACCAACTTGACAATGTGCATACTGCCACCTACTTTACGGTGGCAGTATGCAGATTGTGTGCAGTGTGCAGATTCAGGATGCTGCTGAGGAGCCTTGTCTCTGTGAGGAATCACACGTACAGAACCCCCTAGCTGGCTGTCACGATGTAGTTTAACCCACTTTTCTACCTTAGTGAAACAGAGGTGAAATGTGATTGGATGAGCTCTGCTTAACAGCTGCCAAGCTGCACCCGCGCGCAGCCAGAAGCTGAGGAACAAACAAGACAGGAGCTGTGCAGGAGAGAATAAGCTAATAGGGAAAAATAATTATAATACATGTAGTGTATTTGCGAAAAACAATACAATTCTAAAATAGCTATGACTTTTAATTATAAAAATTATTATAATTTTTTTTTGCGATAACTTTGTAAATTCTGTTTAGGCCAGCTGAGAAGGCTTAGCAGGCCCTGACGGCCCACCACTGATGTATGTATGTACACTCACCTAAAGGATTATTAGGAACACCTGTTCAATTTCTCATTAATGCAATTATCTAATCAACCAATCACATGGCAGTTGCTTCAATGCATTTAGGGGTGTGGTCTTAGTCAAGACAATCTCCTGAACTCCAAACTGAATGTCAGAATGGGAAAGAAAGGTGATTTAAGCAATTTTGAGTATGGCATGGTTGTTGGTGCCATACGGGCCGGTCTGAGTATTTCACAATCTGCTCAGTTACTGGGATTTTCACGCACAACCATTTCTAGGGTTTACAAAGAATGGTGTGAAAAGGGAAAAACATCCGGTATGCGTCCTGTGGGCGAAAATGCCTTGTTGATGCTAGAGGTCAGAGGAGAATGGGCCGACTGATTCAAGCTGATAGAAGAGCAACTTTGACTTTACAACCGAGGTATGCAGCAAAGCATTTGTGAAGCTACAACACGCACAACCTTGAGGCGGATGGGCTACAACAGCAGAAGACCCCACCGGGTAACACTCATCTCCACTACAAATAGGAAAAAGAGGCTACAATTTGCAAGAGCTCACCAAAATTGGACAGTTGAAGACTGGAAAAATGTTGCCTGGTCTGATGAGTCTCGATTTCTGTTGAGACATTCAGATGGTTGAGTCAGAATTTGGCGTAAACAGAATGAGAACATGGATCCATCATGCCTTGTTACCACTGTGCAGGCTGGTGTGGTGGAGTAATGGTGTGGGGGATGTTTTCTTGGCACACTTTAGGCCCCTTAGTGCCAATTGGGCATCGTTTAAATGCCACGGCCTACCTGAGCATTGTTTCTGACCATGTCCATCCCTTTATGGCCATGTTCACCATGTACCCATCCTCTGATGGCTAGTTCCAGCAGGATAATGCACCATGTCACAAAGCTCCAATCATTTCTAATTGGTTTCTTGAACATGACAATGAGTTCACTGTACTAAAATGGCCCCCACAGTCATCAGATCTCAACCCAATAGAGCATCTTTGGGATGTGGTGGAACGGGAGCTTCGTGGCCTGGATGTGCATCCCACAAATCTCCATCAACTGCAAGATGCTATCCTATCAATATGGGCCAACATTTCTAAAGAATGCTTTCAGCACCTTGTTGAATCAATGCCACGTAGAATTAAGGCAGTTCTGAAGGCAAAAGGGGGTCAAACACAGTATTAGTATGGTGTTCCTAATAATCCTTTAGGTGAGTGTATGTATGTATGTATGTATGTCAGTGGCGGGCCGTGGATTGTGTACCTACCCATGCTGTCTGTATAACAGCTGATCGCGGTGCACCGGCACACCGGCGCAGTCTGTCTGCAGCGTTGAAACTACAATGTTGCAGTCCATCTCAGACTCCAATAAAGCGCATCTTAAATACTTCGTCCGTGTATTTTTACAGTGTTGCGTCATATAGACAACATAAACAACCCGGTTCATAGTATTACTTTATTAACAACATAAACAAGCCGGTTTGTGATTTTACTTTATTGACAAGGTTGGAATAGAAATGAACGAAGGAGTATGAAAGTGAAACCAACGTATTTTTCTCAGTACAAAGCTACTACACTCTCTTTGTTCAGTTTCAAACATGCTGAATTAAATACGTAATCCCACTAACGATGTGTGTCATATATGTGTGTCTCATATCCCTTTATGTTGTTATGGTTTATATGCAGATAATAATCTGATCATAAAAATATGCAGACAACAGTTTATGAAACACCAAACAACTCGTGTTGACTTGATATGTTTTATTGTAATGTGACAAAATAGTTGATTCAAAATATGATAATCAGAAAGACTCAAGAGCTAGCCCAGTTTAACTCTTTCACTAAAGCTTCTGCAACTGAAGTAAAATAAAAGAATGAGGGCTGAAGCTGAAGTTCAACACCAGAGAGAGCATATACAATACGTCAGTTTGATCACTTTACAGCAGTTTTCAGAAACGTAACGTTCGTAGTTTTCCAGCAGGTTTAACAGATTATTGAAAGGGTCAACAGAGCCTGCAGCCTGAGGAACACAGGAGCTGTACAATGAGAAAATAAGCTAATAGGGAAAATAATTACAATACATGTAGTGTATTTGTGAAAAACTATTACATTATAAAATAGCTATTACTTTTAATTCTAAAAAAAATAAAATAATAAAAAAAATAATAATAACAAAAAAAAAATTGAATTTGTTGATTGTATTTTGTACTTCACAACCTTTTTTTTAAGGTGAACCTTCCGTCACCTTTATTTAACTAATAGTTTGAAGCAGTTGAATCCAACTGAGATCTGAACAGAGAGGTTGATTGTCCCGTTAAATGCCAGTCGGTCCAGAGATTCAGCAGTCAGTGATTGCAGTAATCCACAACAGCCTCTATTGAGTCTGTTAAAACTAAGAAGAAATTATCCTTTATTAATCCCCTTGGGGAAATTCTTCTCTGCATTTGACCCATCCCTGAATGGGGAGTGGTGGGCAGCCCTGTGAGGCGCCCGGGGAGCAGTTAGGGGTTCAGTGTCTTGCTCAGGGACACTTCGACGTGTGAGCTATGGGGGGACTGGGGATCAAGCCGGCTACCTTGTGGTTGCGGGACGACCACTCATTCTCCTGAGCTACAGCTGCCCCAAAAATGTCAAATTTCTAAACCAGAGGAGACACTGTATCTCTGAAATAATTGGAAACATACAATCCATACAACAGTGGGTGTCTATTCATGTAGAAAAAGGTGAGGCAAGTTTAAGTCACATGGGGAGTGCTGGGCAAATCAATACAACAATTTCTATCAGGATTGTCTTCAGGCTATCTTTATTAGCAAGAGAGGCCAAACACTCCATCTACTTCATCTGATGATAGACATTCTGTATCCAACCAAATACTATCAAGGCTATTTTTGTATACAAAAAAGGAAAACACAAAGCAGGTGACGTATAATCTTTCTTCTTTGGTTCCTGTTTCAAAAAACACATAATTTTTCAAATTTAGTTTTTCCACTCAAAAATGTGTCTACTCATGACGTTGGAGAGGACTGTGGCATTGTCGCGTAGCGAAAGCATCAGATAATCAGTCAATTAGTTCATCAATAAATCTCACGTTATGAGGACGTTATGAGGAGGCCCTCTGTGACATTACCGACTACAGGGGTCAAGGTCATCACTCCTCAATCCCAGGGAATCTTTGTTGAATTAATTCAGCCAAATTGACAATAAAAAATTAAAAAAGCATCTACAGCTGAAAGGCCAAGTCAATAATCATGGCCAATGATGAAAAAGAATAGGTGCTCAGCATACTTGCCAAACTCAAGACACCATTTCTTGCACGAAGCTCTACCGAAACTGAGCATAACTTAAAACATCTCGCTCCACTCAGAACTCTCTCAGGACCGCACGGTCCATTCTAAACACCGGGTAACCGAGGTAACAGGTGCTCACGTCATCTTTTTTGAAACAAGGCTGGCCTTGGTTGACTGTGATGTTCCCAGACCAGATGAGGTGTATAATCCATCCGGATGTAAAGGTACAAAGTACTAGCATCAAATATATACATATACGACATGTTCCGTGACACGTATATAAACGGCTCATTCGAAGCAAACAAAAACACTTATTTTCAGATGATTATACACTTCCCCTTCAACATCACTTATTTGTTCAATTTTAATCCAAATATCAACTCCTCCCTTGTGGTGTCCGTAAAGGATGATTACGCTCCCACCAATAGTATTTCCTGTCTTTCCTCGCCTGATAGCTAATTATACCAAATCAGAAATATTTATTCCTTGAGTCATTTTATTGTTTTACCACATGAGAGATTAATTTACATCTAAGTTTCCCGATGCATATCATCCTTCACGGCCACTCCATCTCTGTTATAGGATTATCTGAATCAGTCACTAATATAAATGGAATAAGCCAGTTGTGTCTGGGGAATTCACATCTCCTTCCATCTATCTGATGACACATGACTTCCTGATAGAGAATCTTCCTTTTTTCCCCTGCCATCGTTTGTGTCTTTAGCATCAGCCCGCTAAACACAGCTTTAAAACATTATCAATCGAGTGAGCAGGGGTAACCTCCTAAGTGACGAGAGGATTTAAGCAAGTCGAGTTTAAAACCAGCCATTAGGTGGAAATAAATCAGAAGGGGCAGTGCATTTCCTCAATCCCAGCTGCTCTGAGTTTCCCTGATTGCTCCCCAACAGCTTTTCATTCCTCCTGATTAGCTAAAGGGGAAAATGTGGATGCCCAATCAGTGTTGATGATAAATGTAGAGAACTGAAGCAATAAATTCCTCAGTGCGTGCTACATTGACTAAGGAAGGAGTTTTCCTGATCGGGGATCGGGATGCTTTAAGCACGAGCTTCTGCCGCTTGTCCCACTGGCCAGGTCCTCTCGCTCACCTCGGCCTTCTCGACTGCATTTCTTCAGCCGTATACTGTGGCACTAATAAATGCAGCTGAATAACAGAGTCAGCCAAAACACTGTTGAATATATCTTCCTCCATAACATCCTATGCACGCATATATTGGAACGCCATTTTCATTTAAGAAGTTTAATTTTTTCTAGTCTTTAAATAGATACTCACTTGCCAAGGCATACAAGTTAGTAAGTGAGTGTGCACCTCTGTGTCTGTCCACTTCTAATCTGGCATTCAGCTGCAGCGAACTGCATCATATATTTTTGTAGCCAGCTCTGGTTGCATGCTCAAGGACCTCTCATGGTTGCGGTGAGTCACACTTTCTCAAAACCCCTTTAAGCTTGTTTTATCCTGCCTGCTCACTCCTCACTCACTGCTGTTAATTGGCTTCTAGTGATTACACAGCTGGGTGCAACACCGACCTCTGCTCTGCAACCAGAGCCACAGTGGGGGGAACAATAGACCAGGGGTTGACCAATAACTTTGACTATGGGCCAATTTTTTCTCAGCCATTATTAGATGACGAGCCACAGAAAAAAGAATGGCTAATTTCAGGAATTGATTCAGAATCAGAAACCATGTAATTGCCAAGTATGTTTGCACATACAAGGAATTTGTCCTGGCGGAAGGTGCATGACATTTAACATTTAACAATAGACATTTAACGATAAACATAAAACAGAGTGCAATAAAGGGGAGCATGAATATTTACAATTGGGTCTACTGAGTATTTACAATTAGAACTACGGAATATAAAAAATTATATCTTTTTTATAATTAAATGATTGGCCCATTAGTGGCCTATTTGAGCCAGAAATGTTCTTATTGATGGACTCTGTTTAATTTCTCCTTTTCATAATTTGAATAATATTGTGTATCATTTGAGAATGATTTCTTCGTTCCGCACCAAAGCCTAACTTAATTTATTGACATACTCGGCACCAGTGACCCACTCTTCACGTACAACGTCCGACCATATATCATTTGCGTGCTGGAGGTACGCTAAGCTAAACATTTAAACTAGCTGGCAGGAGAAAAATGTCAGCGGACAGCGAAAATAAGGCATGCAAAGAAGAATGGGGAAAACCCCCTCTGCATTAATTTTACTGGTTTTATGGATGTGTATTATCTGCAATTAAGTGGTTGCTATTAGCAAGGGCTAAACATTAGACGGCACCATGAGAAGAAGCACGGTAACTTTAAAGTGGCCTTTCAGCTCCAGACGGAGACCCAAAAGCACAAAACTGCCTGGTCAACTAGGTCCCTGCCTTTCTCTCTCCTCTTCTCGAATTTCATCTGAAATTACTGTTCTTACTCTTTATCCTCCTTTTCCTCCTCCTCAACCACCTCTTACGTGTATTTTGATTGTGTTTGGATTCATTCTTGACAAAAAAATAAATAGATAAATGGGTCTAGGGCACTGAGCAGGGTTTAGTGTTTTAGCAATTGATAAAAAAAAAAATGAAAATCTGTAATTTGTTTTTATATAATGACACTAGTTATCATCTATATATATATATATATATATATATATATATATATATATATATATATATATATATATATATATATATATATATATATCAGATGAGTAAAACTAGGATGCTCGTTGCCACCATATTTCTTCATAATTGCTCTGGGACATGGAGAGTTCAGGTGATGTTGGTATCAGGATCCCAGAGAACTTAGAAGCTGAAGGATGTGTCTGTGTTTAAGTAAAAAAACATTAAGCCTTGAATGATTAAAGTATTTCCTTTTTGTAATTAGGCCGTCAGTGTTATCCATACAACGATGAAATTAATTTGTATAAATGAAGTAGGATCAAGCTTTTTTTTAATTTCATTTGTTTGTTTATTCCTTTTATGTTTTATGATATCCTTTAAAGTTGTGTCATTTAAAGCGTTCATCCCGCTGATACGTGTGTGATGATACGTTGTGTGTTTATTAGGATGTTTGCTTTTGTTTGTCCTCGTGACTTTGGTGTGTTGTTCATTGTTTTATATGAATATGTATATTATATAAATATATATATAGCAGCAGATTAGATTTTAAATAATTGACTGCTGACATTAACGATCAAGTGATGTTAGCTCACCTGCATGTTTTTGTTGTTTGTCTCAACTGTTTTGTTACAACTTCTCGTCTAATTCTCAGGGACTTGTAGACAAATTCCATCCATAAATCAATTTCGTCCAAGAACCAACAGATTGTTACTGAATGGGAGACACTTCTCATCAACAGCAGTGCAACAGGTCAATACCCTAACTCAACCTCGGGTGGAGGATACCGTTTAACCCCTCAGGAGCTAAAGCGTGTGATTCTGCAGAGGGACATCCAAGTTCATTTATCCACTTGTCCGTCTTATTTTATATTATTGTTTAGTTTTTATCTCATTTTTGTCATGACGAATATTTTTCGTGGATATCCACAGATAGTTTCCAGTGTGAAACGGCTGGCCCTGGGTATAAACAGCAAGATGCTGTTATCCTCCTCCTCACATGCACGACAATCCTGCCAACCGGGTGTTCTTGACAACTAAAAACAATGTGATTTCAAAAGGTTTGATGTGCGGAGGCTCCAAAGACAATGTTTGCTTGCAGAAACAGAATAAAGCTTCGATTTTGTTTTGATACAGCTCCAAACATCAGATAGAGACAGAGGCTTTTCAAAAACAGGTCATAATTCTCTCTCTCTCTCTCTCTCTCTCTCTCTCTCTCTCTCTCTCTCTCTCTCTCTCTCTCTCTCTCTCTCTCTCTCTCTCTCTCTCTCTCTCTCTCTCTCCCCATCTCGCTTTATTTTAGCTTTCAACTGTGTAATGGGGATGGAACATTGTGATGGAACATAAAAGCATTTTACTGCAATTAGACAACAACAACCAATCCATCAAGCTGGGAGTGTGCACGTGTGTCACATGGCAGTGTTGTTGATTAGTCTTCTGTGATTATTATTCTCGTGATATATTTATTTGTGCTGTGTTGCATTACCTATTTTTACTTATCTTTAGTTATTCGAAAGAGAAGAACTTGGATGAGCTGCTAGTGGCAGTAGTGAGGAAGTACAGGGACGACTCCTCGATGAAAAGTCACACCGCCAGATGGCCAACACTCCCTGGTGTGAAATATCACATACTTTAAGAAAAGAAGACCTTGAGAGACTTGTATGGTGAAGGCTAAACACATTGTGGGAAAGGGAGGAGTAGGGATCCACATGGGGGAGGAAACATGTCCCTTCTATTCTGAAGGAGCTCGTTTGATCTTATATTCTTCTTTTATGAAACCAGGCTGAAAACGTGGATTTTTGATACACTACCCTCTACGGTTTGGGAGGATATTAAAAAGGTTAGGCTGTTATGATCATACGCTCAAATTGATACATTTGTTGTGTACTTCTTCGAGCTTTGTCGATGACACCACACCCACATGTGGCACAGGTAGCTTGCACCCCTTGAGATCAGGGCGCTATTTCTCGTACCTGGCTTACTGAGTTAGCGGGCTAATTGTCAGGATAATATGACGTAGGTCTGGCTTTCTCGGTTTCTCGAAGCAAGCTCAGATAAATCACCATAGTAACACATCCAAAAATTTAAACCTGCTCCCGGGCAGGCTTACTGAACTTCACTGGATAAGCTGGCCACTCCCACGGACAAAAAACGCAGCTCACTTCCTCATTGATGAAGGAGCGATATTAGTTATATTAGTTTTATAGGGAGAGAGTTCTTTCAGATCGCCAGAATCCATCCTTTACATCATCATGACTTCCTGTACACGGCGCTATAGATTTTGCCGGCAAGAAATAATTTATTTATGAGAGCTTCTCGAGCCGCGGACATTGATCACCACAGGCGCAGCCGATTGCCGTCTCACAGACTGCATGTCCTGCATCAGCCGCTGCAGGCCATGCTGTTCTTAAGTTTATTTAGCGCTTAAGAAACTTATGGATGTGTTAAAACACTCATAATTATATGACAGTGTTATTAGTACACCATACATATTATTATTGTAGAAAATGATTAAGGTGATCGTGATAAGAATACAGAGAATCACACACAATTCCTTTTCACTGCTTCAATAGATTGAATCTCTGATTATGAATAATACATACATACTGATCTGCCCATACACATATTCAAACTCCTAGTTATATGGTAATCTACACATCAATGTATATACACATATATAGTACATGCGCGCATACAGTACATATATCTACATACTAATGCCAGCAGATACATTTAAATAAATATAATCTGATTTGTGTGACGAAGCACTTCAAATTATCCGATACATTTTCCCAATACTGACGCATTTAACTTGTCTGATTTATTTGTGACGCTTATGTCTCGCAGCGGGGGGCGATCTTAAGCTGCGTTCACGACAACAACATTGCAAACGCGTTGCGAATATTCGCAACGTGTTTACTGTGAATGATTATGGTCTTGAATTCCTCATATGCATCCATGATCATCTCCTGCTTCTCAGCAGAGAAATAAAAGTTTATTTGCCATTGTATTGTTAGAACATTGTGGTGTCAGTGCTCAATTATTATCCCTTCTAAAGAGGAACATGCATGCGCACTTCTCCAGATGACTGACGTCTGGCTAGAATTAACGAGACCGTTTCAGCGCGGATCTTCCATGGAGAAACCGAGTTAGCCTGACGTCAATCATCTCACTAATTTAAGCTGAATAATAGGACATTTGCTCGACTTTGTTGAGCCAGGTACGATAAATAGGGCCCAGGACACTGAGACCTTACAAACTGGTCTTTAAAGTCAACAATGCGTCGCCGCAGTCATTTGTCGAGTGAGCAGTCTACAATTTATACATTGTGTATAAATCAATGATTTTCTGGGTGGTTTTGATCGCCCACTGTAGAGCCCTCCTGTGCTGGACCCTGAACATCCCACACTAGTTTGTAACGTCTGCAGTCAGGATGCTTTCTATTGCTCCTAAACGTTGACAAGAACTTGGCACGATAATTTAGCTCCCTAAGAAATGCAGCTCCTTTTCCTTAACAACTATTGATTTAAAACTGTGTAAGCTGGCATGACTTTAGTTCTCAGTTTAACACTTTAATTACCCCCAATAATAGGGTCACGTTACCCATTCCATTGCATTATCTATGTTGTAGTTGAGGGTTTGACCACTTGATGTCTCAGTTTTGCATGTTATCTGTAATGCTTTGTCCTGGGTTATGTACCAATTTTTGTTGCTTGATAATTAATGTTAGCTATTTTTATTTAACTTTGTCGCTTAACTGAATGACACCGCCGTCAGCTCCACCTCTACAACGCCACTGGCCTTGTGGATCATTTTGTTGAGTCTATTGGCCTCCACTACCCTCAACCTGCTGCCCCAGCTCACAATAGCAAACAGGATAGTATTGGCCACTATTACATCATAAAACATCCTCAGCATTGTCCTGCATACATTGAAGGACTTCATCCTCTTAGGAAGTAGAGAAGGCCCGGGCCTTCTTTTAGAGGACTTGAATGGTCCAGTCTGGTTTATTGTCAATGTATACCTCCAAGTATTTGTAGTCCTCAAGATGTCCCACTGGATGGATACCAGATCACCGGTTCCTTGGTCCTCTTGCTGATGGCTCACACGATGATACAAAGTTACCCGCCACGACCCCGTACTCCGTCTCCTCAGCCCTGCTGATATATGCAATGAAGCAGAGTCAGTAGAAACCTGAAGACGGCAGGACAGTGGACGTCTGTGGTGAAGAGAGTGTAGAGGAAGGGAGATGGGAGAATCAAGAACAGAATAGGTTAGTTGGCCCTCAACTCCTGTGCTGCCAGTCGGCCTGAAACCGGTGATGGTCTTCATGCTACTCCAGACCTCTCTCAGGTTGTTCTGCTGGAGTGTCCGCTCCAGCTGGCTTCTGTGCTTCTCTTCATCCTCCCTGATTTTCAATTTCCGGTCCCCTCACCTCCCTATTGCAAGATCTAAACGCCCTCTTCTTTGCGTTCAGGGTGTCCTTGATGTCCCTTGTTAACAATGGTTTGTCATTTGAATAACAATGGACAGTCGTTCTTGGGACATTGCAGTCCACACAGAAGTTGATAAACGTCTGTTCTGCACTTTGTAAGCCCAGCAAAATCCTCTCCAAGGAGAAGAATGTTATCATACAGCAAGTCCAGTGTCCTCTCCTCTAGCTGGATAATTCAATTCAGTTTATTTTGTAAAGCCCAGAATCAAAAATTTCAAATTTGCCTCGGGGGGCTTTACAATCTGTACATATATGACATCCCTGTCCCAGGACCTCACATCAGATCAGGAAAAACTCTCCAAAAAACAGAAAAAAAAACTTTCACAGGAAGAAGGAAGGAACCTTCAGGAGAGCAACAGAGGAGGATCCCTCTCCTCGGATGAACAGAAGCAATAGATATCATGTGACTAGAATGAATAACGTAACAGATAGCCACGATCCATGTAAACAGAAGGAGATAGAGATAGATGAGTTGGGCAGGGTTTTTTCTTGCTGACATGGTTGAAGTCACCTGAGACTATTGAGACTATGAGGACACTCGGGTGTTGAGTTTGGAGTCTTTGACGCACTGGTGTGAGAATGTGTTGCCATTTTCAAACATGCATCAGGATATTGTTTCTATTGTCTGACTGTGAAATCCCACCAACAGAGCTGAGACTGATGCAGGTGTGACAGAGTCTTTAACACACTAGTGTGCATTTGTTTTAATGTAATTTCATTAATGTCACGTCTACTTCCTGTTTTTTACACTTTTTTCATCACTTCTAAAAAAAACTACTCCTCGCCTGTCTTTCCTCCCCATCCTTTTAGCACCCAATAATAATAATAAAAGTATTATTATAAAAGGGAGAAGATAAGGAAACATACTGTAAGTTATCATTCATCCATCAAGTTGTTTTTTCTCAAACTTCAATCGATGTGTATATATTCTGTAAAATGCCACACTGACGCATCTGTCCACCATTACCAACATACTTCAGCACATATCCTTTTCATTATTTCTCTCATGTGGACACGCTTGGCTTACTTATGTTTCGACGTGTTGCAATATTAGAAGCCGTCAGTCTTCTCTCGTTCCTCAGCCCTGCGATCCCTTATCTTTATGACTTGGTGGGTGAGTTTTTAAAGCACACTCATTCCATTTCATTAATTAAAACTCCAAACAGTTCTTGTCACTAGTCTAAAAGAAGAAAGAGAAGCTAAACAACCCAAATTCTTAAAATGGGCTGGCGCATGAAAAAAGGAGTTATGGCATTTATTCTCCGACTCCAGCCTGAACTACAGGCCCACACACACTGCCCTGCAACTCAATACCTCACGAACAACTGGAGGGAATTTCTTCAAATGTGGCACAAACGCCCACCTGGCCTCATAGATGAATACCATTTTAAGCAGACATTAGGGCCACATGACTGGTTGGCGCATAGGCTTACAACAACATTCAGGGAAGTCAGAAAGTATTGAGAAACAGACTTTTTATTGAATTTCCATTGGGCAGTAAAACATTTTTAAATATATATGTTGTATATGCCTTATGTCTTCATATCGTATAACAAAGTAAAAAGCCAAAATATCGCTCTCTCTTTATAAGAAATACCTCCCACCCCATACACACACACACCTTGTCCTCTGACATCGTTGATTCGTTGATACGATCTGAACGTATCTTATAAATCAATCAGCCAGCTCTGTTCTCATAACATCTGGAGTTCGTGCATAAGATTAATTATCATCATTAAAAAATGAATATTAATTCCTATCTTGCCATCAAGTCTGGATTAGGATCGATGATATCAGCCACCACTGCCCAAATAACTTTGGTGTTCAATCAAAACCTAGTTACGGATATGGTAAATGAAATTTAATGATACGTAACCGTGGAAGAAGACCTTCTTCTAGTGATCCCAACTTTCTCTTAAAACATTTAATGTATATAGCAGAGGTGGGCAAACTACGGCCGGATCCGCGGGGCCGGATCCGGCCCGCGGGGCATTTTAATCCGGCCGCCGAGTATTATAATTATTATAACATTAAAAAAAAAAAAAGTTATAGTAAAGACCGCTGTAGCGCTTCTCCGTTCCCAAGTTCAGTTTCCCGAAGCACGATGACCACAACAGACCAGCGTTGATGTTTCTTCATGAGTATTTATTGCACAGCGCTCTTTTAGGCTTTTCGTGTGTGTGTTCTGCTGCAGCAGAAAGACCCCTGTAATGCCTTCTGCTGCGCACACGGCTCTGCTGCAGAAGAACACACACACGAAAAGCCTAAAAGAGCGCTGTGCAATAAATAAGCATGAAGAAACGTCAACGCTGGTCTGTTGTGGTCATCGTGCTTTGGGAAAATCAAGTCGGGAACAGAGAGGCGTTACAGCAGTTTGTACGCGCCGTGCGGACCGCTGCCTGCCGTGTTCTGCTGAACTAGAGCGACACACAACACTTGCTGTGCTGCGCTGGTCAATTCCACCCCTCCCCCACTGATCCCACAGACAAGGGCAACACTTTTTATTTATTTATTATTACCGTAATATACCGCAAAACACTGAAAAGCTCCACTTCTTAGCGGTCAGAATCCTTTTTAATTATGTCGTAAAGCGTTAACTTTAGAAGAATTACGGTAATATGAATCACTTTCTGTCGCCGGAGACGGGGTTTGTACTACAACAGTTTTAGAGTTGTAAAATGAACTGACAGCTGCATGCAGAGTATTTTTCCTCAGTATAACTAACATAACTAACCACATTCGACCCATGCAACTGCGCCACCCTGCGCGCTCATGTCATGTGACATATAGGGTTCTGTCTGTCAGCCTCCTGCCATCCTCCTGCATTGATCCCTTCTGTCACAATGAGTGGACCCAAGAAACGACAAGTCGACAGTGAGTGCAGAGTCTTTAATGAGTGGACTGCTAAGTATTTTTTCACCGAAGTACGATCAGAGGCAGTATGTCTTATTTGCCAAGAAACCATTGCAGTATTCAAAGAATACAATATTGGCCGCCACTTTCCCGCCAAGCATGCTAACTATGCTAGCCTACAGTCAACAACAGGCGGCTACTGCTAAGAGGTTGGCAGCCAATTTAAAGAGTCAGCAAAATATTTTTCTCCGCCAAACTGCTATACAAGAATCAAGCACCAAGGCAAGTTTTTTTGCTAGCATTCAAATTAGCAAAAGCCAGCAAGCCTTTCTCTGAAGGAGAGTTTTTGAAAGAATGTATGGTAGAAACAGCAGGTCTCTTATGTCCAGAGAGCAAAAACAAATTTGAAAAATTGAGTTGATCACGCAGAACAGTGACTCAGCGTGTAGAACAAATTGATGAAGATTTAACCAGTGAGTTGAACAAAAAAGCTGAGTCATTTACGTTATATTCTCACACCGCCCCCTGCCGGCCTCGCCGTCGTCCAGTGTAGAGCCACGGGTCTCACACCGCCCAGCACCCCCTGTGGCGGACCACAGGCTCCCCACCTTCCCTTTGGCTCCAATAATCTGTTTTACCAGATACTCATACTCTCATGTGGTCTGCATTTGGGTCCGCAACATTGTCCTCCCGTGACGGTTCACACAAACACTCTCCATCCATCTGATACTGGCCCGGCCCGTCTGTCAATTTTTTTTATTCAATGTGGCCCCTGAGCCAAAAAGTTTGCCCACCCCTGATATATAGCCTCATTTGCTATGATACAATATGTGCATCATAGGGGTGACTGTGGCTCAGTGGTTAGCATGCCCGTCTTTCAATCAGAGGATCGGTGGTTCTAGCCCCGGCTCCACAAGTCCTTGTCGTTGCGTCCTTGAGCAAGATACTTAACCCCAAATTGCTCCCTGTGCTGTGTCTACCGTGTATAGAGCAAAAATGTAAGTCAGCTAAATGTAAAGTTAACTGCCTATTATTTATTGTCTGTGATGGGTTATTGTGTTTGGAGATGCTAGATGAGCTGTGTCTCCACTGATATGTTAAGGGAGTGTGGTTTCATCAAAAGTAACCTTTGGCATTGATCCCAAAACCGGAACTGAAAAAGGAAATATTCGGCATTACACCTTTTGTAAGCTAGCTGTCACATTTTATCTAACATTAGCACTTGTTCCAACAGACCTCTGCCAGACCAGCATTGTAACTTAAAAGTGAACTTTGAACAGCCCTGTTCTCTGTGAAAAAAACAATGGTAAAGACAAACAGACTGAACATACTTTCTGTTGGGAGTTCCAGGTGAAATTGTGTCAGACATAGCCGTATGCTAGCTGTGTGGCGATGCCGGAGGCTTCAGAGAAGACTGCCGTTCTCTCCTAATGCCGTGTTCACACCAAAACAGTTGCGAATTTTCGCAACGCCACTTCGCCTATATCGCGCCGCAGGTGAAAAATTCGCTCTATGTGGTTAATCCGTTTTTTCACAACCATCGCTGGGGAAAGGGTGCGGGGCTTATCTCTGTGTCTTGAAAACATTTACTATTTCCTTCATCCACCAGGTAAATAACCACTAGTTCTGCTTTATACTTATTGAAGAAGTCCCACACACGTCGGAGCATCAACCGCCCCCGTGTCTGGGTTCATAACATTATCCGTAGTCGCACACAGCTCCGACTCCTCCAGGACGAGTGTCTGAATGAAGCCGTTTCCAGAGCTCCTTCAGCGGACCAGCAGTTTCATTCAGTAACGGCGGTGATGCCGGGCGGAGCTTCTCAACGCTGATTGGCTTTCGCAACTCCGCGTCATGCGAATTATTCGCTGGAGTTGAAATATTTGAACGCCGGCGAAAAAGCGGAAAAGCGGAGTTGCGAATATTCGCAACGCCGTTTCACCTCTATCGCGACGCCCGGCGAAAAATCCGCTTTTTCGCAACCTAACGCGGCTGTGCATCGACTTAACATGTAATCTGGACGTGCGAATATTTCGCAACTGTTTTGGTGTGAACACGACATTAGTATGTAGAATATGTGTAAATCACGCTCTCCTTGCCATTTCCCCTCAAACCCCTCAACAACAAAACGTTAAAAGAAATAAACTGGCAACCAGTATGTCCAATCCAAGTTCCCGCCAAATGCTGCGTTCACACCAAACACGGCCCGAAGTTTACTCGCTCGACAATAAAAGGGTGTTCACACCGAAGGCGGCGCAAATATTTGCGCCGTGTCAAAGGGGGCGTGGTGTATCTCTGTTGCTTCTCTCCATGAAAAGAGCTTTCATTTCCGCTATCGACCTTGAAATAAATAACCACTAGTTCTGCTTTATACTTGTTGAGGAAGTCCCAAAAATGGCGGACCATTAAACGCCCTCGTGTCTGGGTTCATAACATCATCCGTAGCCGCACACAGCTCGGTGAATTTCACCGACTCCTGCAGGAACTGCGTCTGGCTTATCTCCGTAAAACGGATACCATTTCTGCCATCCACCATGGAAATAACCACTAGTTCTGCTTTATACTTGTTGTGTAAATTCCACATACGTCGGAACATCAAACTCCATGGTCTCTGGGTTCATAATATTATCCGTAGTCAGTGTTGGGGGTAACGAGTTACAAAGTAACGGATTACTGTAACGTAATTACTTTTATAGGTAACGAAGTAAAGTAACGCATTACACTCAAAATATTGGTAACTACACTACTTTACTAGACCTCAGTAACGCGATTCCTCTAATTCCTGTAACGCTCTGATGGTGTTCCAGACTCTTTCCTCACAAGAGGAGAGGTGATTGCAAATAATCTTTTTACTCATTTTTGTCAAAACAGCTTCAATAACAAAATGAAATGCTTGATGAATAAATCTGTGTAATATAATCTCTCTCTTAACCAAACAGCTTATTAGTCGTATCAATTGGCTCTAATCAATTGCTCGGTGTTGGTGTACGTACATTTAAAGGATCCAGATATGTGTTATGTAAATTTAGCAAATGAATACTGTTCCTGCTGTCGCGGCCACAGAGGGGAGCTGGGGGAAGACTGCACTGCACAAATGGGTAACTGGCTTAATCAGTGCCACTTAATTTGACACATATTGTATCATCAGGGATGTACATGTGACTTTCATCTTTGATCTGTAATGGGTTTCTAGCTCGCAATATCCATGACATTTTAGTAGCTGTGG
Source organism: Taurulus bubalis (assembly GCF_910589615.1). Lineage (NCBI taxonomy): Eukaryota > Metazoa > Chordata > Actinopteri > Perciformes > Cottidae > Taurulus > Taurulus bubalis. The sequence continues at coordinate 21,293,550 of NC_136589.1, forward strand.
CCCCATCGGTGGATTATAAATGGGCCCCTGCGACATGACCGACATGCAAAAGGCCCCTCCACATCTTCTACATAGGAGCAAGACACATTGAGTTTAAAGTTGTTTAGCAACTTTTTATTGCTGTTTGGTGTATCTCTACGGCTTGCACATCTCTCTGTTGTGTTTCTCTTTGTGGTCCTTTGTGGGCATTTTGTGTGTCTTTGTTGTCCTTTTAAGTTTCTCTGTATTTGTTTTGTGTCACTTTGTATTCATCTTGCTTATCTTCGTGATTTTTTTTGGCCCTTTACACAGTTATCGTGAGTCTCTTTGTGTCTCTGTGCAGCTGTTTTTCACCTCTTTATTGTTTCTTTGGTCTATGTGTAGTCTTGTGATGAAAGACAATCAAAGATTGCCCACCAAAGGGGATTACCAAATGTGACGGGGATTTCTAAATGGGAAGTTGTTGCAAAATTGGCGGTGAGAACGACCGCGAAAGCGGCCATCACTCCTGAGTACCCAACGTGTTGGTCACACGTGCATGTGTGCTGGGAGGTTCTGCTTTTGTTTGCCCTTTCACCTCAAGGGGTGTGAATTTTCTCTTTTTATTCCTTACGATTGTATAAGTAGAAAGGAAGTGCTATTTTCAGGCTCTTACTCCAGCCTATAGTGCCAAACGAGGCGCAGTTGAACAAACTGGTCTTCAAGGAGATCCTTGTTTCACAAAAAAAAGTACACTGAAATGATGTGGGAATAGCAGCTTTCTTTATGTGATAAAGTTCCATGAAATATGCAGGAAACCTGTTATGAATGAATAATCAAAGTGTACTGTTAAATGTATTTAGTCTTTTATTTAAACAGGTACTGTCATTGAGATCAAGATCACTTTTGCAAGAGGGACCTCTTGTGTTACTTCTGGTTGCAAAAAAACAAGAGAGTGACGGCCAAAAAGCAAGATGGCAACAGTCACAATGCCTCTGGGCTTAAAACCCTTGCACAACGGATGGTGCCTCTGTGACTACGTCAACTTGATCTCCAAACTATTATCGCACTCCCACATTAGTCTCTGGATGATGATGTATGTTGTACGTATTTCCTAAATACTTGGCCTTCATGCAATGCAAATTATTGAGTTATTAAATGCAAAATGTGACCAAATTGAAGTGTGTTTGCCCTCACCACACAATCCTGCACTCTGGGTTCCGTCAATTTTTTTTCATCTGTTTTATGTCCCCATTAGTTTCTGCCGTAGACAAGTATAGTAGTCAACCCTCCTCAGGTCCATACATTAAAGAGATCCAAATAAATAATTCTGTACACATGACATCTGTCCGTCCTGATAGAGGGATCCTCCTCTGTTGTTCTCCCAAAGGTTTCTTCCTATATTCTCCCCATTAAATGTTTTTTTTGGGGAGTTCTTCCTGAACCGATGTGAGGGTCAAAGGTCAGAGGATGTTGTATGTGTACAGATTGTAAAGCCCTCTGTGATTTTGGGCTATGCAAAATATATTGAATTGAATGTCAATGAGAACAAATAACCACATGTAAATAAAATAAAGAAGCGACCAAATAGTACATTACTTCATAAATAAATGAATATGCTATTAAATGTACTGAAAATAATATTATTATATTACTATATTATATAATACATTTTAAAGTAGTAATGCATTTTTGCATTCTTTTTTTCAAATGTATTCATGCGTTTTTTTTCTATTTGCATCCACTGCCTCTTCTCCCCTCTTTTTTTTCCCAAATTTATTTCTTCCTGTATTATTTTCTTTATCCATGCATTTTCTCTTTATGATGCAAATAAGGGAGTTGTCATCCAAAGTGAGCCACGAGTCAAACTTCACGCCTGTTGGTTGATTCACATCATAGAAACAGTTTAAATTTCAAATCAATTTCAAATGTCTTGTTATTTCTTGTAACTTATTTGTTATATTACCAGTCTATCTGTTACAAATACACATGATCAGTTCCCCATTACCAGTTACGCACAGTATCCAGTAAAACTGTTGTAACGTTATTTTGCGTTTCTGAGGAAACTTGACTTCTCAAAAAGCAATACAATCTTAAAGATTGCTCATTGTTATATTGTTTTCCTCTGGTAATGTGTATTAATCTTTTAATGTTTGCTCGTCGTTGAACTGATTTATAACTGCATGTGCTTTTTATTTAGCTGCAGTGTTAGTTTCACATTCGGCTTACGTTGAAGTGAAAACACACTACAAGTCCCACAACACCCCGCGTGGCAGAGGAGACGCGCGGGGTTGAGAGTGGTTGATTGCCCCGTCACGTGACACATCCGGCATCTCCCCGTCGAGTAGCGTTCTGCTCGTGCTTGATGCGGTAACCTGCTTATTGTCTCCGGAGGCTACAGAAACGCTCGCGCCTCATCCGGGAAACTCAGCCAAGACATCACGGTACGTCCAGCGGCCCCGGGAGCTTTTAGTGTGGCTTTCATCCACTTCCACGCGATAACACTGTTTGATTAGAGCGGAGTGTGTCGTAACGTTAGCCTGTTATGTGGCGAGCAAAGGTCTCGGTTAAAGCTGATAACGTTACTCTAGGTGCCCGCGGGACATTCGTCAGTAGCTCGCGGACTTCTGTCTTGGTAAGTCCGAATCTCAATTTGGATTCAGTGGACTCATTATCGAGCCTATCTGTGACCTGTTACCCCGCTGTTACCCCGCTTTCTTCTTCAAACTCGCTGTTTGTATTTTGTTTATCGCGCAGTGATAACTGTTAAAGGTATCGACGGCTTTAAAGGAAAGTTTCTTTCCCGGGTTAACCCCTTCATAGGCAGAGGTGTCAAGTAACGAAGTATTTGTACTGTACCTTAAGTAGAAATTTTGGGTATCTACTTTACTGGAGTATTTATTTTTCAGACGACATTTTACTTCTACTCCTTACATTTTCAAGCAAATATCTGTACTTTCTACTCCCTACATTTTAAAAATAGCATCGTTACTATTTCATTTTGGTTTGTTTTCACTCCGGCTTGTCATCGTTCAAAAACACACACACAAAAACCCTCTCCGCCCCGTTGCCCACAGATACGTGCCCGCGCACACAGGTGAGCGCTGAGCACATACAGCAGCGGACAGAGAGCGTCGAAAAATATGTCGCGTGAAAAGTAGACCGCTATATCTGCGTTTTAAACGCTCCCAGGGTTAAGATGCAACAGCAGCTCTCCTGTGAGGAGCAACCGGAGTTCTCCTCGCACCGAACAGCTCTCTGAACCCGGAGCAGCTCTCCTGCTCCAGGTGAAACGAGCCACGGTGCTCGTGTCTTCTACCAACAATGAGCTGCTGGCTTCACATATTACAAAAGTACAAAGTACACGGATATAAAACTAAGTCATTAATACATACATGGACAAATGCCTGTACTTTCGGGTAAATGGTTACGGTACGCCGTTAACAGGTTACGCTTGCGCATGCGCGATTTGACGCGACGCCGTGAGCTCCGTGAGCTCGTCTTTTCTTGCTGTTGCGTTTCTCAAAATAAAAAAACAGATCTAAGCTCAATATTGACCATGAATGGAGAGAGGCCGTATCAAATCTACAACCCCGTTTATAACATATGTGTCGAGGAAAGCAGCCACTAATACTGATACAACCTGATGGTTCACATATCTGCACTCATTCTGTTTTGTTTGGCAAACAAAAAAAAGTTTATCGTTTTCCACAATGAGCTATTTAGTAGTAACTAAATATGAGTATTTTTTTGCACAGATAGAACTTACACAAAACATTGTCTGATGGGGCAATCTGATTTACTTGAAAGTGATTGCAATTGTCTTTATTCTGTTATTTATAAAAGCACAGATGAGTCAAACAATTATGTTATTTACAGAAAAAGTTTGAGAACCACAGCTTTAAGTGTTTGTGTCGAGTCGATTTTTTTAAAACATTTGTAGTCATTATGGCCTTTATAAAAATGATTGTTTTGGGGGAGGTGGGGTAGTGCACTATAGGCCCCTGAGACGTGGCTTAAGAGTTTGTCTTTAATGGAAAAAAAAACATTCCCCTTACATTACTTTTACTTTTAAGTAGTTTTTAAACCAGTACTTTTACACTTTTACTAAGTAAAAAGCTTGAGTTGATACTTCAACTTTTACAGAAGTATTTTTAAACCCTAGTATCTATACTTCTACTTGAGTAATGAATGGGAATACTTTTGACACCTCTGTTCTTAGGACATGCATTGAGTGCGTGTTTTTTTTTTTTTACCTGAAGTCACCATGTGTTTCCACGTTACCGTTACTCACAGACACTTTAAAGCTTTACACACAGCTATTGGTTTCAATAGGAGTCCAATAGCTGTAGGTCTCAGCTCTGTACTCCGTTGAGTTACATTTTTAAACCTGTAATAAGTGACTGAAATAAGTGAATGTATTGTAGGCTATTATATTGAGTTACTTTAACAGCTCTCCAGGAAGCAGTGTTCCAGTGTATGTGTCCAGGGCTTTTAACTCAATATAATAGCTGACAGTATTTTATATATCAATGAGTAAGTCTTGATTTAACATTTAACAAACGTGTAGGGAATCGTGCGAACAGTTAAATCTAGTGCTAATATGACAAGTCAACGAATAGATTAACAATTAACAGAAAATTCCCAGCATGCATCTCTAATTTAGTTTGTAGATAACATTTAAAACCTGTTCCAACAAGTTCATGCTTTGTTTTAAAGTTTATTTAACACTTAATATTAATTACTACATTTTGTTTTATCCAAGTTCAACAGTAAAAAACTCAGCTTTAGAGAGCTAGTTTTACTATTATTAAAGTACTGTTTTACTTGTTGTTTTATAGCAGTGGTCTTGAGACTGCTGTGGCATAACAGTGAACGGACAAACCTCACTGTCTGCATCCTCCAGCCATTCGTGTTTTCCACTTGCACTCTGTTCATAGGAGGACAAAGTAACGCTTATATTCTCTCTCTCGCTTTTTCTACACTGAGGGCACATCCATATTGTTTGAATAAACGCTATTGGACTCGTCACTGAGCTAACTTCTCGGGGTGGGGGAAAAAATCGATACAGCATAGTATTGAGATATTTTGGGTGGCGATATTTTATCGATACACGGAAGCCAAGTATCGATCTTTTATTATATCAATTATAAACTTTTTGTTCCTAGAATAATACAATCAATTGCTTTTTCAGCACACTAGATGGTGCTGTGTTGTATTCTGGTGAGGTCAGCAGAGGTCCCGGATCAGGGTGATTGGTAGGAAGTTGGTCAAAACAAATAGGAGACATCGGAGAAAGAAATTACAAATGCGTAGTCCGCGTCTGGACTTCCTGTCACTCATAGCACCGCTGCTTGCACAGCTGTTGCACAACGCACAGGACAACATTCAGCGCTGGTCAAAGACGTAAAAAAAAAGCATAGATCAAACTGGCTATAGGTACTCTAGTAGCGCTGGAAGCTGCCGGTGTTGCGGATTAACAGGCGGCCCTGTTAACTGGTGATGTTAACTGGCGACTTTCGGCCAAGTTGCCAGTTAACAGGGCCGCCCGTCATTCAGACACAGTTCCTGGAGAAGTCGGTGAAATTCACCGAGCTGTATGTGCCTACGAATAATATTATGAACCCAGACATGAGGGCGTTTGATGTTTCTGACGTTTTGGGGATTTCCACAACATGTATAAAGCAGAAATAGTGGTTATTTCCATGGTGGATGGTGGAAATAATAACTGTTTGCACAGAGATAAGCCCCACCCCCTCTCTGACGCGACTATGCAGACTGTAATACAAACAGTTCAGTTTGTCAGGTGTAACATTTATGACAGTGTTAGTCAGTTTTCCCATTTTGCTGCAATACAAATTATTGAAGTGAGATGAACAACTGAAAACGTTATCTTATTAGATCAAATATGTTGACGAAGTTTTCCTTCGGGGACAATTTGCGGTTGAAAAAAGGTAATATATCTCAATACTCAATATATCGCAGTGTCGTGATAATATCATAGTATCGTGATAATATCGTATCGTGGGACCTTTGGTGATTCCCACCCCTACTAACTAGTGGTTCCTTGCTTACGTTCAGAGTGAAGCCGCGTCGTGGCGATGCGGCAACCTCCGTTTCTGAAAAGTGAAGCCAATTGTGAAGTGTCTTAAGCTTGTATGCGACTCCTCTGGTTGTATAGAAGTCTATAGAAAATGACTCTACTTCTCTCTTGATTTATTCCCTCAGTAAACATTGTAAACATGAGTTTATGTCTCAATCTCTAGTTTTAAGTCTTCTTCAATACAGCATGATGTTCATTTGGTAAATTATGGTTCATTTTAGAGTCAAACAGACCAGAAAGCAGAGTATGCTTAAGGGCAGGGCTACAAGGTGATTGACTGGTTGCCAGAGCCGTATACGACATCTCTTTATGACAATCCTCTGCATTCCAAATAGGGTCGCTTTCGTTCATCAGTTGCGAAAATACAAACATTTAAATAAGTTCTGTGGATAGCATAAACTTCAAGAGTTTGGTTCTACAACATAAAATACATCAGTAGATTCCCCTCTGGTGAAGCTTTTATGTGTCCTAAAAAAAAAGTGTCTAATTAAGACCCCCTTTAGCTTTGTGGTGGTGACATGAAGTCATGTGACCGTGGTATGGTCCGTTAATGGCCTAGCATTTTACAGATTGCATTCACGCTTCAAAAATCCTAAAAGTTATCTTGATTTATTAATATCTGGATGAACAAAATGTAAGTAACCCTTCCGTTCGTCCTAGATCCATCATGAATTTCTTCCTGGAGACCCTGCGAGTCATCCTGCTGTCCATCTGGTACAATGTGGAAGCTTTCGTCCACCTCTTCGTGCCCAGAAGGAAGAAGGACATATCTGGGGAGGTGGTGCTGATCACGGGGTCCGGTAGCGGGATCGGCCGCCTCATGGCCCAGGAGTTCGCAGCTCTCGGCACTGTGCTGGTGCTGTGGGACATCAACCAGGACGGGATGAAGGAGACGGCCAGGCTGGCTAAGCAGAACGGAGCCAGCAGTGTCCACCACTACCTGTGTGACTGCAGCGACAAGAACGAGGTCTACAGAGTGGCGGACCAGGTAAGGGCGTCGCTGCACCATTTACAGCTGCATCTTCTGACGTCTTGACGTGTTGGGCTCACTGCCCCTTGTTGGCCTCCTTAGTTTACTGCAACCCGTTCAGTTACGATGGGTCAGCAACCTTTCCTATCCAAAGAGCCATTTTGCCCTTTTTTCCACACAAAAAAAATGTGTCTGGAGCCGCAAAAGCTATTTGATATCACAGCTTCTGAAGTTTTATACATAGTCATAATATATATATATATATATATATATATATACAAAAAAACTATAGTTTGTTGTATTTATGAAATTATAGAACAAGAATAAAGACATTTTTTGACATTGTATTGCTATTTATGCTGTTTATTACTATCAAACTCTTATGAAGGGGACAGCTACATTGAGATCAATTAAAAACACAACTATGCAAACCTTGAATACTGTCTATAAATGTGGCTCATGTGGTAGAGTGTTCGCCCTGTAATCACAAGGTAGCTGGTTCAATCCCTGTCTTTATGTGAGTTTTACATTTTAAACGCATATCTTTTGCTACGTGAGCTCCGCAAATGGAGGAGGCGGATCCGTCTTTACTAGCGGACGCCTCAGTGTCTCATGAGCTGCCACAGAACCAGCAGCAGTAGTTGAGTCTGGAGACTTGATCAGCTTCCTGAAAGTATTTTTTACTTTGCTCATTTTACTGCAGCAGTTGAGGAATCGCTCTTCTGCAGCTTGACACCGTTCAGCAGATGCTTGTTCTGGAAGACTCTTTCAATATTACATTTTTAGTTTTTTGCTAATTTTTCGCCACATATCAAGCAGACAGGTCAGCAGCATCGTTGGCAGTGAAAGCAAATGAATATGTCCACGCAGAATTAAACACTCCACTTTCCCCCGTGACTTTACTTTTTTCTTTATTTATCCGTTGATAATTTAGCGAGGGCGGGGCTCTGAATCACGAGTAGCCACCTGCAGGGAAAGAGGCTTGACAGCTACGTGACAGGATGTGACGCACATTTTAGTTAAAAAATATTTAAACATTTATTTTGATTTTGAGTGACCCAATATTACCTAAAACTCCAAGATAAGAGGAATTCCCTTTGAAAGTTTTTCCGCTGGACAAAAAAAAAAAGAATAAAATAAAAACGTCTTTTTTTTTTTTTTTTAAAGCCTCAGGGAGACGGGCTAAAGAGCCGCATGCGGCTCCGGAGCCGCGGGTTGCTGACCCCTGAGTTAGGAGTACCACACAACAAGTCAAACTGAGTTTTATTTTTCTCCCTGTGAATTAAATTTAGTTTCTTAACAACACAAGCTGTCAACCTGTCCTTAAACTGTCTATTGAGGGATGACTACAAAAATCGGACTTCAATAATCTTTCTTTTTATTGAAATGGAGACAAAATGTGCAATAACCACCTCAAATAAATGACAGTGAAAGCCCATGAAAACTAATCATCTCATGTGTGGGAATATTAGCAAATAAACACATAAATGGACTGTTGCCTATGGCAACATATGAAATATAAGACCTGGTTTTCTTGAGTCGGTCTATCGATCTCCTCCGCTTTGTTTCAGCACCGCACACGCTCTACACACAACAAACAGCGCTATCCGTCTGAGAATAACTCCTAAATAATGTGGGATTAATACTTCTTTTTTTGGGCTCATACAGAGACCTTGGATTTATCCTCACAGCCTGATATTTTCTTGTGTTTGGATTGACATGAACACAAGTGAATATCAATGAATGACCGATTAAGTGAAATTTGACATTTTCCCCACGGCACACCTGACGATCTCTCACGGCACACTGGTGTACCTTAGCACAGTGGTTGAAAATCACTGCAGTAGCTTGTACATAAGTCAGAGTAGAAGAGGTGTGAGTGAGGAAAAGTTGCTAGCTGCGAGGCTAATTCATACAGTGTAAACGCCAAAGACATTCAGTGTCCTGTCACTGAGCTGCTGTGTTATAAACTTTATTTGTGTTGATTACAGAAGACCTGTCACTGCAGAATGATTCATGTTTAGTGTTTGTAATGTTTACTTATCCTATGATAAGCATGAATTAAAGCTGGCTGCTTTAAGGATTCATCAGCTCACTCCCCAAAAATTTGGTCTCGGAGATATTGGTTACCGCGCAGCACGTGGTGCTGCAATGTTTTCCGACGGGTGTGGTCCGACTGAAGGAACAATGAACAGTGTTCATGTGTAAGAGTATGTAAATCATGCATGCTTTATCAGCACCACCCAGCCCATGGGCCACAAACGGGTTCTGCCTTCAGCTTAGTGGGAGTAATGTGATGCCAAGGTCCTACAAATAGTGTGTGTGTCCGCCCGCCCGCCCTTGAGGCAGTGAAGGGGTGACTGCTTTGTAAACAGACACCTGATTGGTTGGATGTGGGCAGAGTGAAAACACACACAGAGAGCAGGATCTGGGCAGCCACCAACACAGTGTGCTTGCAACAGCAGCATCCTAATTATCACAAAACGCAGGAACATGAGCCGGCTCAGTGTGTCGCAACCTGTCTGCAGTTTCTCTGCTCGAGACTTCTTGCTGTCTGTGAGAGAGAATGCTGTTTTTGTCAATGAAAAGAGGGGAAACAAACATTGGCCGAGGCCGCAGCTCTGAGCCGGCAACTGAAAGCTGAATGAATAATTATGAAATGTTAAACAGACTTCTAGTGTCTCCCAACAAGCCTGCCGTTAGAAGGCGAACAGGATCCCTTGCTCAGCAGACATAAGCCTTCCAGCCATCAGTGTAAAATACACCCTCCTCCCGCCTGTGTTTAGTACACATTAGACTACTTGGTGTTTTTACGCCCCAGGGACAATATTCAAAGACAAAGCTGCCAGAAGTTATCAGTAAAATGCTGGAGTGCAAACTACACGACACTCCCACACAAAGTACACAAACACTACATCTGTCCTCTCTTTCATAGCAAAGAGCAGTGTACCAAACCTCCAGGGAGCAGCCTCTCCATCAATAGCAGTAATGACTCTGAGTCACTTGATGACAGACCAAGATGTTTGAGGTCCGTCTTCTGGTTGAAGTGCTCCCTGCAGCCGAGAGATACGGAGTGCTGTAGGTCTAGTATGCACGCCCCGCAGTGAAGCCGGCTATTATGAACGCAGTTTCTGAAGGTGACGTTAATCACGGCTGGTGTGACGCGGTGCTCTGTCGTGAACCTCTGAATTTTTGTAACTTGGCGCATGGTCATGTGACAAATAATGAAACACTATTTACACATCTAGGGATTAAACAAAGAAGGCCGGTTTGTTTTGAGATGCTTTAGAAACGGGAGGTGTTAAAAATCTGCATTTGATTAAATATTTTGCAGCCAAATCTGATAGTTTACAGGATATTCAACCTTTTGTTTTCTTTCTATTGTTTGTAATACTGGACTTGTTTCTTCACAGGGTTGGTCCAAAGCCAATAAAGTAGATCATGAATATGAGTCATTCATATAAGATACGAGTTTACAGATAATTACAATCCCTTCTAATAATAGTGGCGGTTGCTTTGTGGCATTTTGCCATCTTTTTAGATTCATAGCCTGTTGTGACCTCTGTGAATCTCTTTTGGTGAAATGTTTGTCCAGTGTTCTGACAGTGTAATACGCAGTTGTTTTAAAGTGTTCCTTTTTTATTTTGCCTTTTTTAAAGTTGATAATATGATAATAAGTCCACTAAGGACATAAATAGGACTCCTTCCTCACTAGCAACATCACTTTTAAAGGGATTTGATGTGCCCCTGGAGCGCCTAAGACATGTTTGTCACCTTTTTCATCCCTGATTTGTTTTCTTGCCCACTTGATACATATTTTATTCAATGAGTTATTTTTGTCATTGTACAAGACAGGATTGCACAATGAACTGGCGTTGTAGCCGCCTCTTAGCTACACAGAGAATGTATTCAAATTTAAATTCAAATGGAAATAGCACTAAAGGTAAAGGTATGGGATCGGGCTCTGTTTTGGTGGACAGATATATTGATCTGGATATCCCTGTGGTAAAGACAGCAGGCTGTTTGTAGTTTTTATGATCTCCATTCATCAGCAGCACGCTCCCTCATGTAAGAGTTATGGGGTTACATTCCTCTCCTCAACCACAAAGACCCAAGGCCGGACTCCCAGGGTTGGACCAGCATAGTAAACCGGCAACTTAGAAGACATGGTTTGCATATTGAAATGTGTGTTGGTGTTGTTTTTCAGTTGCGTCTGTAAAGACCTCCTTCCACACTCCAACGCCTAAATAACAGGGGAAAAGAGCTGAGTCACTACTTCTTTGTCCTGTTGATCACAGCCAACATGTGTTCCGCAGCGGGGCAGACCATCTGGTTACTCTTACATCTGGTCTGACACGTGTTTCTCGCTGTGATCACCTGCCTGATTCACGATTTAGTACTACACTATTTTTATTTCAGTGTTTCTCTTTAAAGACACAGATGATTGTAAGCCAGTTCAGAGAAGCTGCCTGTTAACGGTAGAGCAGTACACAAAGTAGTCTGACAAATGACACAAATACAGCTTGATGTGTTGCATGATTGGCCATGTCGACATGTAAAGACAGTGATAATGGAGACGGTTAGTTGTCTCGTCACTGCTGCACATCCCAACCAGACCTACATCATAACTGTCCTCGCTCTGACTAAAACGCTCATCTGGTGTTTTTAAATGCCAATTAGTGTGAGGACTGTAGCTAACAGGGCAACTCGCACATCCGCACCAAAACATATGGTTTAGCTTTGACTCAGGTCACACTGATGTCAGCCTGCCTCGGTTCCTGGTGCTTTGATCCATCTGCCTCGAGCTACCACAGAGGTTCTTTTCTGCTGACAGGGTATATAGGTCCAGTGCTTGTGATGTCCGTAAGGGTTTTCAGGGTATGATTCCCCACAGACCCATTCTCCAGGTCTTATGTCCCTACCAAAAAGTTACCCTGACCCTAACTACTCAAAGTCAATGCCAACACTATCCCATCGTCAAGTTGATTCCAGCTACACAAGGCAGGTTTATGCCAAGAAATCCGGTGGGATTCATACTTACACAGGACGTCTTCTGCATACATGTGAGTGTAGTCATTAATTTGTACCATTTAAGGTATACTGTATGCTTTGAATTCTCATTGTTAGTTTAAATACTACATTTTCTCACTTTTTCATGTTTACACCCAGATTTCACAACATGTTTGGTCATGGAAATTTGGTTAAAAGTCATGGAAATCCATTGGTCAGAATGTGTATGAACCCTGGCTTTACAAGTACAGTCCATTTACCATCTAGTTCTTTAGCGTGGTCAGGAATTGGGTATCGAGACAGTGGCCTGTCTGAATGAAAGTGCGACGTAAATGCTGTCCAGTTACCATCAAACCTCCTCAAAGTCTGACTACTACATGAATTGTGGTTTGATTTTTGTCTGAAAGAAGTTTTATTGACCATGGTTATGGATAAAGGAAAAGTTATTTGGTCATCAATTGGATCAAGCTGGTGAACTGATGATTTTTTTTATGAACTATACATGCTGTGACAGAAACACAATTAAGAAAACTATGACACAAACAGCCCAACTTCTGTAAATATATTTATATAATACTGAAGGTGTAAAAGAAATAGCCGGGGAGCTGCGGTCAGTAAATGTCACAGCCATTGTAGCTTAATCGCCATCATGTCTTATGTGTATGCTAGCTAATAATACAAACAACCCAGATATTACACTGGCTTATAGTGGGACTGGGCAATGTCATCGTTCTATAGAAGCGGAACCAACGTCTGGTTCCAATGCAAAATCAGAATGCTGTAATAGTGTAATGCCCCTGCTACTTTTATAGATTATTTAGTGCATACTATGATGAGCAGTTCAATCAGTCTTCTTAATACTGGGAGGAAATTACAGCTGCTGTTAAGACATTTAATGTGCATTGTGAAAATGGGACTTCATTCAGAGTTCTACAGGCTTCTGCTTGTTAACATTTCAAGAAAAACATTAAAGCAGCAGCGCACCTCAGAGAGAGAGAGAGGAGGTCCTGTTCAGCTTCGCTTTCAGTTAGTTCGTGCTCTGTGTTATGAACTCTCGTCTGAGAGGTTTTTGTGTCGTGCTGTGAGCTGAGCGACCTGGTAGCTGTTATGAGGCATTTTCTCGTGTTTTGTTTGGACGGAAAAATGTGATTGTTGAGATAGCAGGCTAGCTGCTGTTTGCTTGCCTTTCTCTCCATTATAGTTTTAGAATCTGACGCGGGCCAATAAAAAAGGGGCCGTGGGCCGTAGTTTGGACACTCCTGATATACATACATATATATGTGTATTTTATATATATATATATATATATATATATATATATATATATATATATATATGTAAATATATATATGTATGTAAATATGTATATAAATGTGATCAAAAGATTGAGGTTTCATGGAACTGCGAGGAAGTGGTGTGACGACTATTTCATATGGTTCGTGATCATGCAGCAAGCTGTTGTAACTCAACTGTACTTTGTCAAAACTGTTCCAAAGTTAACATGCTTCATGAGTCATGGCTTGAAGACATCTGCATGCCAATATTAACTCATAGACAGAGCGCCACCTACTGGGAAACTATGGCAATTTTAACTAGAAATGAGTGAAGAAAATGAAATTGGCCGACTTCTTGTACGGTTTAGAGCATGGTCCCAAGAGAGTGATTTTTAAGTTTATATGTGGTACATACGCCTATCAAATTTTGTATATCTATGTTGAACGTACTGCAAGGGCTGCTTTGTTGAATTTAGTTGAATTTTCTCCGTAGAAGTTAATGGGTCCTTTTTCTTTTGAACACAATGAGATACAAACAAGCTTTTGATATATTTTGATGAAATTTAACCTTTAATGATACAGAGAATTTTGTAAAATTTGAACCCAGCGTTTCAGAAGATTTGAGGAAAAATTAGTTTTTCACAAAATTCAAAATGCTGGAAATTATAAGTTATAAGCTTCATGCGCCCATTTACTTTTTTGTAGAGCAGACACAACCGACACAGAAAGTTTCGTAAGAAATGGACCCAGAGTTTAGGAGGAGATGACAAGAATGTGTTTTTTACCAAATTCAAAATGGCGGAAAATCGAAGTAGGCGGCGCTTAAGGGTCTTTTGTTTTTTGTAGAGCAGTTCCCCCCGGACATGTGTGCCAAATCTCAGGTAAATCGGTCTTAGGTGGCACAAATTCATAGCATTTACATCCAAAAGGGGCGCTATTCAGCTATTTCTTTCCGACTTTTGGCCGAACCCAAATCAGATTACAATTTTCGCCGAGTCGGATGGGTGTGCACATTTTGAAGAATGTAGGTTCATCCCAAGCACCTCTTTTCCCTGCGCAAAGCCCTACCATAAAAATAATAATAATAAGAAGAAACATTTGAAATACAATAGGGTCCTCAGCTCTGACTACGTCAGTGCTCGGGCCCTAATAAACACTCGAATAACAATAGGTCCTTGACTCTGACTACGTACGTGCTCGGGCCCTAAATATGCATATTTGGGAGCTCCTTCTGTCCTTGGGGGTATCTTTTGGGAATATGATTGCATCATATGTCAGACATTTTTCTGTTCCTCTACGCAGGTGAAGCGAGAGGTGGGCGACGTCAGCATTCTGGTGAACAACGCTGGCATCGTGACGGGCAAGAAGTTCATGGACGCTCCCGATTCCCTGATTGAGAAGACGGTGGAGGTCAACACCATGGCTCACTTCTGGGTCAGTCACACTCGCCAGACGGCTAGAACATCCCCACACAGATTAGCTTTGGGTCCAAGTGATCGCTCATGGAGACCTTGTCTTGACTGATCATATGGATGTAAAAGGCAGATCAGTCAGTATTGTACTGTTAGACATATACCAAGGTCACATGACAACTCTGCAAACTTAATTTGAAGTTGAAAGGGTTTTGATTTGACCATGTTCTCTCTTTAAAAATAAATACAAATCATCTAGATAATTCATGCAAATAGAATGCAATGAAACCCCATGTTTATGTTTCTCTAATTATCCGGCTGATTAATGTGTTTCCTGTGTCTCTGCCCAGACCTACAAGGCCTTCCTTCCTGCCATGATCGCCAACAATCACGGCCATCTTGTCAGCATTTCCAGCTCCGCTGGACTTATAGGAGTCAATGGATTGGCAGGTGTGTTTTCTCCTTCTAACCATATCATGCATGTCACTTGTATTAAAGTAGCTTTCAAAGTTTGGGTTTGTGGAAAAAAAACAAAAAAGCATGATAATTGGTAGTCTCATGGTCAGACTCATCACACTCATCAGCTTTAAATCTTTACAATTTGTTTATTTTTTAAAGATGACATTTAAACACGCTATGATAACTTCATAATTTACCTTTGCAACTCTAATTTTTACTGAAATGAGCTTCAACACATCATGATGCATCTCGATGCAACCGCCATTAAAGTTAGCCATTAGCTCTGCTATTTAGCCAACCAAGACTTTGCTGCCCTACCGGCTGCTAACAGCTAACGTTAGCTCGCTCTCCTGTTGATTTCCACATGGATCTGTTTTTGCATGAAGGAAAATAGGCTGCTTTGCCTGGAAACATCAACAGTCAGTGGGGCGGGGGCATGCTGGGGCCAAATATATCCAGTACAACTATTATCTCAGGATTTAGGGTGGTCGTCCACGGATCAGAAAGGTTCGTGGTTGGATTCCTGGCCACTGTTGTCTACATGTCAGTGTCTTTTGGCAGGAGAGCATGTGAATGTATTCAGATAAACAGGCACCATGTATGGTATCCTCCGTCACCATTGTATGAATGTGTGTCTGGGTGAATGCTGGCTTGTGTTTAAAAGCACTTTGAGTGGTTGTTAAGACTAGAAAAGTGCTAAGTAAATGCAGCCAATTTACCCCCCCTCCACCCCACATTGGTTTGGTTTTCCAAAAGACTAATAGTCAAGAGTTTACTGCTTCCTTTCAGATGTTAGATGCTGTTCGGCTCGATCCCACCCTGGTACCTGTGGTGCTGTAGAAAAACGAGTCACATTTTCTGAATTCTGGCATCGACTAAAGTATTGGCGTTCATGACGTCCCCAAGCACCCAGAAGTGAAAATGGCTTTTATTCACTTAACATGCTCTATAGTCTCCGACAGTATCATGTAGTTCAATCTGTGGAGAAGAGAGGCAGTCTCTCTTAAAACCCAACGGGATCAAATGCGAAAGTTTAAAAGCCGCTTTGAGGACTTTAGAGACCTGGTTAACGTCGCTAATATAGACAAATCTGTTGTGGTGTTCTGATTGTTTTTGCTTTAATCCCCCTCTGACGCTCTCGTCGGTGGGAATATGTCATCCGGGCTGCTGCCTGCTGGTTTGTTTACCTTGTGCTGCCCAGAGGTTGCATTACTCACAACACTGAGTCAGAAAACGGATAGTTTCAAGCCCCACGATTAGTCTGCTCCTCGTGCACCCAGAGCGCATTGCGCCACGATGAGCATCCACTTACCAGGGGACAGTTTTTACAAGCGGATCTGAAGCTACTTTGACGGACCCTCGAAGCAAACACTGGGCCTCGAATGCCTCCAGGGACGTACAATGGGCTGAAGAGATATGAATAATTTATATGTAGAAGTCGTAAAAACTGCGTAAGAAATGTCTATTTACATTCATGACCAGAGAGTGCTGCACACGGCGAGAGCGTCAGGGGGATTCATGTAAAAACGCAACAGTTTTCCGTCTATTAACGAGGATTAATCGCAGGATTTACACACAGCAATAAAAATGGTAAAAAGCATGAAAGCAGCTGTACCGGTTGTTTTAGGTTGACTTGGATAAAATCAACTGATCCTATGAACTCCAACCAGCTACAGCTTCTGTGTAACTGAGGTCAGTGGAACGGATACATGACGTGTTAATGATGGGTTAGCACCATAGAGATGATGGTGATTGAATATGTTCTTAATGAATAAAGTCCCATAACAGATATTAGTTATGATTTCCAATGAACAACCTCGTAGCGTGTGTGTGTGTGTGAGAGAGAGAATGATGTCTGGTAAGGTAGAACATACTCATATAAATACAGTCTAATTCAAAAGGTTATCCTCTGGTCTCAACCAAAAACTACTTATTAGAGTTATACTCTATTTGATGGCACTTTATTTTTACTTTAAAACCACTGGAGTGAACCATCCATTAGTTGGACGGAAACATCATTAAGGAAACTATGCAACAAACTGCATGTCTTCTGTAAATATATTTATATAATACTGGCTATAATTCATACTTCCATTTACCACTGACTGCAATGTAGCTGTATTATGCAGTGATATGTTACATACATATATTTGAATAATATGAATAGGAATATTGCATTAGGCTTGAATTTGTTGACACTCAAGATGAAAGGACTTTAATTATAGGGACCCTATTTTAGAGGAAGCAGGTTGATTGAACTGCTAATAAGCAGATTATTCCCTGTTTTAAAAACATATTCCATTTTCCGCATAAACAAACGCCACCATAAAATAATTGCACTTGGTTGGAGCCATTGATCATTGCACTATGAAAACTGTATGGTAATAAACAGTCATCTACAGTGCTCTGTATAAAATGAATGATACCTTTGGGAATTGGAAACATACAAAACAAAATGACAAAAGAAAAGTCCCAACAACATAGATGAGTATTGGACACTTGACCAATGTATGCAGGGGCGGTCCTCCGACGTGACACCTCTCACCATGTAGGCCTGTTTGTCTTTGTTTGATGGTTGATCACATAGTGTATTCAGAGAGACGGCAGGAACGGTCCTGAAATATGGTATTGTCTCAAATGAGCCAATACAAGCTTGTAGTTTGGTGGTCCTCTAAGAGGCTCTGAGCCCTCTGTGGGGCTGGTCACAGAAACACGCATCACAGTGCGATGGGGATGCATGGCACACCTGCCGTGAGCCTCTTGGTGTTGAATCAGAAAAGTTATCTGCACCTTTTCAGCCCCAATGTCCCACTTGGCCCGGACTAGAGCCGTTGGACTGTTAACCGCTGGACTGTTAAATGGAAGGGGGTATTCGTATCCCATGCTTCAGGTAAGCTACTGTCTAGCGAGACGGACAAAGACCCCCGCCCCACAGATGCACCTTTGCCATTTTTTAAGCGGTCACGCCGGTATCGACACGTCTGTGTGATCAGTCTCAACCATTGTCTCAAAGACTGTATCTGTATCTTTAGTCTCTACAACTCTGTAGTCAGTTTTTCTGTGTAAAAGAAGGTCTGCACCATTTATCGTATCTTTATTGTAGTGAAGAAACGGTCTGAACTGTGTCCCAATCTCGCTGCACAGATAAGATATGTTCCATGTTGCTGTGCAGTATAGATGGATATGTGCATGTTCCAGGTCCGTGTTATGGTGTCAGTTTACACACTTTCATCGATGGACAGAAGGCTATTCACCCGTTTTCCAATGACCTTCAACAGCTCCCTTTAACAGATCTTGTTTCATGTAGGTCAGAGGAGAAATATGTATTTTAGATCTTGGGGAGAACTGTGTTTTTTTTAAGTTGAAACATAAAGGTAGTGTAATTCCAGTCAGGTTACTTAACCCGGTCCAAGTTAAGTGAGGTCAGTTCACCGACGTTTGTTAAGGGAACCTGAATCCATTTCACCGTGAACATCTGATAAGAACTTTCTCTTGAATGACTTCATGGGACTTTTATCCTGAGAGTTTGTCAGCTGGTGAGACTTTCTTAACTGGAGAATATTAGTATTAATGGATCACTCTGCCAGAGTCGCCCTCTCCCCCATATTTGTCCGAGATGTGAGGGCCTTATCAGTGATTGCGCAATAGATGGAACTTTGGCACAAGATAATTCCTATCATCTAAACGCTGTATTTCGATAAACCCACAACATTGTGCACAAGCCTTTTTTTCTGGTCTGCTGACAAATCAAATTCATATCTATACAACCATTGTGATTATGATTTAAATTGGTCAAAGTCCTTCGAAGATCCAACCTTCTTTAAAAAAAAAAATGTACTCAAAGTGCACCAGATTGATGCGTTATTTCGGTAAATGTACAAAAGTTAAAACAAATCTTTCTGAATGCCTGAAGTTTACAAAGCCACTTAGCAATTGTGTATCAAAAGTGATCAAAATTATGAGCTACTACGCCATAATCGAGCAGCCCTAGTGTTTTCACACGTAGAATGCTTTTGTGGTTGAGGCGTATTTAGGAATATGACGTTAACTTGTACAAATACCTTTTTCCTCCTCTCTCTGCAGACTACTGTGCCAGTAAGTTTGCGGCAGTAGGTTTTGCAGAGTCTGTGGGTCTGGAGCTGCTGGCTACTGGGAAGGATGGCATCAAGACCACCATCGTGTGCCCGTACTTCATCAACACTGGAATGTTCGACGGCTGTCAAACCAAGTAGGTCTCTTCACAACGTGTCTGACTGTCTTCATGCTGCCATGCTGGAGACGACCACGACCGGAGTTATTAATGTCTTCAGATTGTCCATTCTCGTTGACGAGATATCTCAGGAACGCCTAGAGGGGATTTCTTCACACTGGCACAAAAGTCAAAAGATCACTGTGACCTCACAAAACAGGTTTTTTTACATCAATGTAAAACAGGATAAAACGATGACGTGAAGACATCTTGGACAGACATGGATGTAAACTGCAACAAGACTGGTTGGCTGAGGCCAATCCCAGTTATTTCAGTCAAAACCATGAACTGTACTTAACAACTTCCCAGCAGAGGAAATGCAGGACTGCATATTTTGGTAAAGCACTGTTTATAGTGTTATTGTTAATAGGGATGTCACAGTACGAGAAATGTAGTAGCCGATACCAGTATAATTCTACAATTCTTGATACCATTTCAAAAACAAGGTAAAAAAAACACAAAGTAAAACAATAAATTGTTGTTTGAAGAAGGTTTTTTTCACAGCAATATGAAATATATATGAGTGAAGGGAGGAGACCCCATGTTTTTTAACTTCCTCACCGGAGAAAGAAGACTACAGTTTTCAGATTACTGTTGTCGCCGTGGCATCAAGGTAACGGTTCTCGTGACATTGAAGTTTTACAGTTGCGTGAACACAGCTGTGGTTCCGTGCACCCTGACGATGGAGAGTTGTGATGAACGCAGTCATCAGTGCACGGGGGCGCTAGCGTTGACGAGGAGAGCTGCAGTAATGCCCTCTCAGACTGTGAACTAAAAGATCTCCGGGCTCTCTTTGCGTCCCTCTGATGGCTTCAGACGATTGGCTATTATCACCTCAGTTAGCCTCAAATGAACCAATCAAACAAGTTCTCTTTTATATTTCCTTAATATTATTATAGGCAAGCATGTGACTGATTCGACTGTATTTTTCCTTGAACTCGTGCTTTTCTCTGTGCTCATTCAGTCCTCGGCTGAATGAGCACAGAGAAGTGTGTGCGTGCGTGTGTGCGCGCCCGTCCAGAAAGCCACTAAGCAGTGCTGGCTGTTGGCTTTACCGCACGGCTGTGATGACCAGAGCGCAGACTGGCATGAGCTGAACTGATGTATCGTGGCAGAGGAGCTGTAACAGTTCCTTTATGTCAATTAGGAGCACAGGCATATTTCAAACGACAGTACTGAAAGCTGCAACCAAAATGAATCCGGAGAATGAAAGCGACTGTATAAGAGAAGGATTGTAATGGAGCATGAAATGGAGCGGTGGGATTAGAATACTGAAGAGGCTTTATTTAATATTGAGGCGAGCGAGAGGGGGCCGACGTTCTGACGTGGTCTCCGTCATGAAGCCCACAGTGTTGCTGTCAAAGGCTCTGGTTCACCAGTGAAGTGCATGAACCAACCTGCAGACTGTCCACTAACCAGCGTTAGCTGCTCCGTTTCAACATTTTGAAGCTAAAAAAAAAGTAGGCTGAAGCTTAGTTGATACTTGCCGTAGTGAAGCCGCCGCCTCGACGTGCGGCGAGTGATCACGTGACTGTCCCAAGTAGCTCACTGATTTAAAAACACTATTTACACGTCAAGGGATCAAACAATAGCCCAATTTGTTTTGAGATCCTTTAGAAACAGGAGGTGGTAAACATCTTAATTTGAGTAAATATTCAGCAGCCAAAAGGATATTTAACCTTTTTGTTTTCTTTCTAAAGCTTGTAATGAGGCTGAGGTGAGGCTGCCGAGAAACATTAGTAAATCTGCAAATGTATCCAATTTAACATTCATTCCTCGTCAGCCAAAGAAATAGGGCGAATAGTTTTAAACACATTAAACTTAGCTTTAATAAATGTCAGGTCTCTGTCAGGAAAAACATTTTTAATCAATGATTTCATTATTAGGCACAAACTTGATTTTTTGTTTTTTCATGAGTGAAACAAGAGTGCATAAGAAAGGAGGTGGAGTTGCTATTTTATATAATGAGTCTCTTCAATGCAAGCAGATGTCTTTTGGTCATTTTACTTCCTTTGAATATGTGGCTCTCAATTCCACTCAAGTTTTAAATTTACAGACCACCTAAATACTGTGCAACCTTCTTTGATGAGTTTACTGAACTGCTGTCTATAATCTGTATTGATTTTGATTGTGTTGTCATTGTTGGTGATTTTAATATCCATGTTGATAATCCCCAGGACAGAGCTATGTCTATAGAGCTATGTGGTGTCCTTGATAACTATGATCTGACTCAGCATGTAACAGGTCCCACCCACAACAAGGGGCACACTCTAGACCTAATCATCACCAAAGGTCTGGACATTTCCAAGGCTGCTGTGGCCGATGTTGCACTCTCTGATCATTTCTGTGTTTTCTTTGAGAGTGCAATCTCCCTACACACAAATGCCCAAACCGAGGTTGTGTCAAAGCATCACTGAAAACACCAGTGAACTATTTATACAAAAGTTCTCCTCCACACCGGGCCTCTCTTGCATCTCAGTCAATGAGCTTGTGGATGGCTTCAATTCTAAAGTTAACATTGTTATTGATGCCATTGCACCCACTAAGGTGAAGGTTGTCTCGGGTAAGAAAAGATCCCCTTGGAGAAATGCCACGCTGGTCAGAATAGAGAAAAGAGAGTGTCGGAAAGCAGAGCGCAGGTGGCGAAAAACTAAACTAATCTCCAGGTTCACTGTGGTATCTATAAAGAGAGACTTCACAACTATAATTTGGAACTTAGAAATGCAAGATAGTCCTTCTTCTCTGACATCATAACCAAAAACAATAACAATACACGCACCTTATTTGCTACCGTCGACAGGCTAACAAACCCTCCGGTGTCGGTAACGGATATGCTCCAATCCATCTGGACATGCAATCATTTTGCCTCCTATTTTGCTGACAAAATTCAGAAAATTAGACAAGCAGTCAGTGGCTCCACACCAACCACAGGATATGTGTTGTCCCCATCTTTAAATAGCATCCATTCAAATATCATGACACAATTTCACTCAATTAACCAAAGAAGACCTAGAAAACATCTGAAAACATCCTCCTGCTGCTTGGATATTCTACCAACAAATTTTTTCAAAAATATTTCACACTGCATGACCGCTGATCTTTTACAAATTGTAAACGCATCCCTTCTCTCAGGTGTCTTCCCACAATCCCTAAAAACTGCAGTTATTAAACCACTCCTAAAGAAGTTAGACTAGTTTAGACCCCGAAATAATAAAAAACTATAGGCCAATATCAAACCTCTCATTTTTAAGTAAAAGAATGGAAAAAGTGTTTTTTCAACAGCTGAACAACTTCTTGGATGAAAAATAACTGTTTTGATGTCTTCCAGTCCGGCTTTCGTCAGCAGTGCTGCTCTTGTTAAGGTTTTCACCGACATCCACTTAAACACAGACAGTGGCAGAACCTCAGTCTTAATATTACTGGAACTCAGTGCTGCATTCGACATGGTCGATCATGACATACTAAAAAGACAGACTGAAAGTCTGAGTAGGACTCTCTGGTGCAGCACTTAACTGGTTTGAATCCTACTTGAAGGACCGACAATACTTTGTGTCGGTAGCTAATTACACATCAGAGCTGACCAGGATGACATGTGGTGTTCCCCAAGGTTCAATACTGGGGCCTCTTCTATTCAACATCTACATGCTTCCACTGGCTCAGATTATGAAAAATAACAAAGTGTGTTATCATAATTATGCAACTGGATGTGCCAGAATTTTCTTCAATTAAATAAAGATAAAACAGAAGTAATTGTTTTTGGCCATCAATCACTGATGTTGAAAACCTCAAACCAAGCCAGAAATCTAGGTGTAGTTATGGATTCAGACCTCAACCTTAACAGCCATATCAAGACAATTACAAAATCAGCCTACTATCACCTGAAGAATATATCAAGGGTTAGAGGACTTATGTCTCAACAGGATTTGGAAAACTTGTCCATGCATTTATCTTCAGTAGACTTGACTACTGTAACGGTGTGTTCACAGGCCTCTGTAAAAAGTCAATCAGAAAGCTGCAGCTGATTCAGAACGCTGCAGCTCGAGTCCTCACTAAGACCAGGAAAGTGGATCACATCACTCAAGTTCGGAGGTCTTTGCACTGGCTCCCTGTCAAACAAACAATTCACTTTAAAATCCTGCTGCTGGTTTATAAAGCACTGAATGGTTTAGGGCCTAAGTATGTTTGTGATCTGCTGCTACCTTATGAACCATCCCGACCCCTCAGGTCGTCTGGGACGGGTCTACTTTCTGTTCCAAGAGTCAGAACTAAACATGGAGAAGCAGCGTTCAGCTTTTCTGCTCCACATATCTGGAACCCCTGGCCCCTGAAAGCTGCAGGTCTGCTGAGACCCTCAGCTCCTTTAAATCCACATCGAAGACTTTTCTGTTTGCTGTTGCCTTTAATTCATCCAGATTCAATTGCTGCATCTCACTACTGCATTTTATTTCTCAAACTGCACTGCAACTTTTATTAAATTTTTTTTTTATTTATTTAGCTTTTTGACTGTTTTAATGTTTTTTTTAACTGTTTTAAATCCTGTCTTCTCTGCATTATGTTTTGATGCTTTTAATAGTTTTATGTGAAGCACTTTGAATTGCCTTGTTGTTGAAATGTACTATACAAATAAACTTGCCTAATACTATAGTTGTTTCTTCAGAGTTCACAAAGGCAATAAAGTAGTCCAAGAATGTGAGATGAGTTTACAGGTAATTATAATCTCCTCAACATAGTGGATGTTGGTTTATGGCTTTTTGTCGGTTACACCTACGGTCTGTGGCCATTTCTGATTTAAACTTGTTGTCTTTTTAGATTCTTCACAGTTCGTTTTGTTTGTACGCCCTCTGGCGTTTCAGAGAATAATGCAACGCAGAGAGCATAAACGCCAGAGGGCGTACAAACAAAACTAACTGAAGAAGCCAAAAGACAAAAAGTTTAACTCCGCAGGTGTAACCAACAAAAAGCCATAAACCAATCTCCACAATGTTGAGGAGGGATTGTAATTATCTGTAAATGTTTATTTCATATTCATGACGACTTTATTGCTTTTGTACAATCCCTGTAAAGAAACAAGCCACGTATCCACAAGCATTATAAAGAACCAAAGGTTAAATATCTTTTAAATGTATTGTCCTTCTTTGTATAATCCAGACGTGTTTTTATCAGGGAACTATTTGTTAAAGGTAAATGGTTTTCTAGTCTTAAATTACTGTAAGTGTCTTACCCAAGGACACATTGACATGGACTCGCAAAGCCGAGGATCGGACCGCTAATCAACTGTTTGACGACCCACTCTACCGCTTAGCCACAGTCGCACCGTGACGGCCACATCTGGAAAGCTTGTTACAATGTTGATATAATGTTACAGAAATTGAGAGGCGCACGTCTGCTCGCGTAGCCCTTTACGCAAGTTCTCAGGCCACGATTACGTCATTTGGCGGCGAGTCCGCCTCAAGCAGGCTTCAGCCTAGACTTTGAGGTTCTCTGTCGAGAGAGTAAGCGACTCAAACCCAGTTAGTCGAAGATGATGTAATGCCTTTGCTGTCGCCAAGACAGCATTATTGTTTCACTAACCAATGTTATTTAAGTCGCTCCTTTTATTCACAAGGTTTTGCATCTTCAGTAGAAACCAGTGCATCTCCTAATTTCCTACTTTTGAGCAAATAAAATAAAATATACACAAACTCTACCTCGCTCTCACAAGAGGAGAGCTACCAGCCCGAGGTCTCTGTGGTGACACTGAGACTGGTAGACATTAGACCAAGAGCGTCACACGGCCTGGGGTCAGGTTTTAAAGGTGTTTGAAGACCTGTGTCCGTCTTCATTTCTGTCTCCCCGCCCTCACCCGTCCAACAGGCCCCTGAAGCCACCAGGACACATGCTTTACGCCAGCACCAAACACCTGCCCCGTCCCCTTCTGCTTCTCACGCGTGCACCTTTTGAAACGACAGGGAACTAAAAACACTGAGCTGCTGAGAGTGGCTTTAATAGTCTCAGCCACGTGATACTATTTTAAAGGGAGAGGGTGAACGTAGTAACTGTTAAGTGGTTCAGTTGTCTTATTTTCTTTCTCTTGTGTTCATCAGGTGGCCGACACTGCTGCCAATCCTCAATCCAGATTATGTGGCCAAGAAGATCATCAATGCTGTGCTCACAGACCAGGTCTTCCTTCTGCTGCCCAAGAGCATGTACCTCATCACTGCTCTCAAAAAGTGAGTGACCTATGACCTTTTACGCCCTCTTCCTCGTGACTGTACTGACATTACACACAACACCACATGCAGCATGTACTGCGTGGTCCTGGTGACTGCTTGACTCTGCTGCTCACTGGGTGTGAGCTTTTTATATCAGGTCTCTTGCTCTTTGTTGGAGCAATGTGAAGTAAACGCGTAGGTAAGTATGTAGTCCGTAGCTTCATAGTATGGGTGGTTGTACCACAGTGACAGTGTAGAGCGGGACTGCTCTTTTCTTGCTTAGCTGTGGGACACGCTTCAGGTCGCGATTACGTCATTTTGCGGCGAGTGCGCCTCGAGCAGGCTTCACCCTAGACTTTGAGGTTCTCTGTCGAGAGAGTAAGCGACTCAAACCCAGTTCCTTGACGTGAGGTCACATGAAGGGTCAGAGGTCAGCCTGACTGTCTGTTAAGCGTTTCGCCTTCAGCTTGTAAATCCTTGTTGTAGCTTTGGTACGTTCGTCTGGGAATATAATAGAAAAGATGTGTGAAGCTCCCCTCCAGACACTTTGTAAAGTATATAAAACTATTCTGCTACGATTTAAGTTTTTGTTAAACAGGACTCTGTACATACCATACAGAACCTGTAGCAACAGTCTGGTCTATTTTCTTAATTAGAGGAAATATCGGAGAGATTATTGGTTTACGTTGGTCGTTAGCGCATAGCTGGGAGTGACACAGCATTAGTGGTTATGAATTATTCATAACCATCTTGTTTCTTTTTTTTGTGGAAAGGAAGCTCCAGGGTCTGTTTACATCCAAACACTTGCACCTCTACCATGTTTGCAGTAAAAACGTTCGCTAGGCTAATGCTAACTCTCGCCTGTGTTGAAGGGTTCCGGGTTCGTTGCTGTTGTTGTGTTTAAGACCGTTGTGTTTCCCTCTTGATACGCGTCGTGCGGTTGTCGTTGATACGTACAGCAGCCGCTTCACTGAGTAGCGACTGCTGGTCGAGAATAGACCAGCAGTCGTGAACTCTTTCTGCATTGGGCAGTAGATCATGTTCCAGAGTGGAGGATGACTCATCCGGAGCCTTTTCCACTGACCAGGGGTCTGTTAGGCCAGTGTTTTTGTGCGATGGCCGTGGTTGCCTTTGGTCTTGTAATGGCAGGCCGGCCGTACCCTGGCGTACAGATGTTATTGTGAGGGGGTCATGAGGTGCTGATTCCAGCTTTTACGTCTGGCACTAATCATCTAAAACAACAAGCTTCTGTTGGCTAGCTGCGTTCTTTCAGCCCATATGTGGTGTTTCCTGTCAGGATGATTGAGATTGGTGGCGAATTAGATGATTGTGTTTGTGCATCATGGCAATCCAATCCCCCCATCGAGACCAAAGGATGAGACCATTGGAACACATCATACATGTCGTCCATGATTAATTCATCTACACGCCTTTATTCCTGTGCACCGCATTTGATCTTGTTTGCCACTCATGTTAGTTATTCACGTTAATGTTCTGCAAGCTCTGGTTTTAGTGCAAAATCAGCCTCAAGATTCAGCACTAACTACAATACCAGAAGTTGGGGGGGGGGGGGGGGGGGGGTCATCATTTGTGTGTTTTATTGTTATTCGTGAAGAGAAAAGATACAACACCAAGCGGTCCCGGACAGTGGGACAGAGATCCTGTGGACCGCCTGCAGCTGAACATTGTCTCATGCTGTCCCTCCATCGTCCTCTCCAGTGTTGTTCAGTGGAAGCTGACCTACCTCCTCGGCTCTTACCTGGGAATGTCAGTCCAAGTAGACGGCTCCACTGACGCCAGTCGGCGCTACAAGTTGCACTAGTGCACACATTACGCTTCTTCTCTGCCTTTCACAACGAATACTGCAGCCACCATCAGGGCTGCAATGGGGTCTTGGGAAACCTTGGTGTGTTATGGCGAGCCCATGTGACATTCAATCAGTAGGGCTGACTAGTAGCAGTTTAGTTTTTACTAGTTCGACATGTCAAATTTTAAAATGTTGATTTATGATATCTTTATAACAATTTGACATGTCAGAATATATTTTTACATTTAGAAATTACATTTTGACTAGTCAAAAGTGATTTGCAGATATCTTTTAAATATAGTAAGAATAAAGTACATGTATCTCCACTTGAATTACAAGTTCAAAAGGATTGTGATTATGATATCTGTAATGTAAGAGCAATTCTAGATCTTCATCACCACAAATACGAATTAGACTGTTGAAATCCACAATGAACATTTCGACAGGTGAGAATTGAGTTGTACATATCATTAAACAGAATTACTAGGCAAAATATCAATACGGATATGTTTTACTATTGTTAGATAGTTTTAATTGCTTAAGGATATCGACAATCAACATTTCCGTTATTAAGAAATGCATGGTTGGTATGAAGAATGAACATTTTGACCAGTGAGAAATGCATTGTAGATATCTTTTATTTAGACTTGCTCCTAGTCAAAATTACAAGCTGGATATCAAGGCTCAGGAAAACGGATCAAAAAGCAGATGTTGATATCTACAATTGGTATTACTGATTACATGTTAGAGGGGCTCACCATATTTGTGTGTGTGGTTCTAACTCCAGATTAGAAAAAGCAAGAAATGAACACGATATAACAAGTAGAGGTCAAGCGAAACACCCTAGGGCCCTGCGTGGACTCCCCCTCTAGCACTATGTGGTGTCAACATGGAGAGCACTGGTATTCTGGTGGGGGGCTTCAGCATGCAGGCCTGAGGACAGCTGTTCAGGGGATTGTTGTTCTCTATGGATTCACAGCGAGCTGACCTCAGACAGTTTAGTCTGCCTTTAACATAAACAGCTCACTGCTACCCAGAGACCAAAGTGAACCTGTGTGTCAAGCCATCTTCAGATGAAGACCTCCAGGTCATGTGTCGGCACGACTCGGCACACCAGTTCTCTAGTTTGACAAAAGCTTGTACAGATGTTGATTGAATATGAGTGTCGATGTTATTTTTCATGTACAGTATCAACTGAGTATGCTAAAGGCTAAACTAAAATGCTCCAAAAGCAAATATTAAGTGATGTTAAGTGTTTAATAAAGATTGTTTATTTTTTCATGAATCTGAATGTGTTTTATAAGAAAGTAGTGTGTAGCACTTCCATCACAGGCTAATTTGAAGTAGGGCTGGGCAAAATGGCCCAAATCTTCTTTTCACATGATTTCATATCTCTATCCCGATATGTATCACGATTTTGCATGTTTTTGGGTAATACATCAAGAAATAGACTATGTACCCTCTGGAGGGAAAGTAGAGGGTAGTGAAACGTTTTTTCTCAATTAAGAATTTAATAATTATCAGATTTTCTGAGAAACTTGAGTTACTATCAATTTAGATGCCGTTATTGTGTATCACAATATCTCAATAAATTATTTCATCGTGATTTCAATTCTGAAAGACCATACATTATCATATTGAATCATCGCCCAGCCCTAATTTGAATTGACTTCTATATGACCGTCACCTTGTAATGATTCGTTCATTTTATACATTTGACAAGTTGAATAAGGCTATCAGAAAAAAACGCATCACTAAAGCCAAATGCAATGCCTGCGCACTACTACTTGGAATTCAGTGGAATTCATAGCCATTTGTATACATCAACAGGCAGACCAGCTCTGTGATGGCAGCTATGGTTCATCCACAAAATATAAAAATAGCATGAGAAAACATCCACAACAATTAAATAGTAAAACCTACACGAGCCATACCTCTAAATATCAGTTGTCATCAAGCTAACCGCTAACCGGGGTTTGTTACGTCTCCCAGAGCCAATGTTCTCTTACCGAAGCAGTGTCTCAATGGCAGGGAGGACTAGGCGAGGGCGTGAGTCTGTTTCTCGTTTCTTCCACTTTGGATTTCATCCAATAAACAAACATTCAAAACGCATACAGACCCTGTATGTGTCACTCTACTTCTTTGTCCCCTCGTGGTAGACTTGGTACAGACTGGGCGTTACAGGTACAAGTGGAGTACTGGATGGGCCGGGGCTTGCTGGTTAGCATGCTAATATCAGTAGCTATCTCTGCATCACAATACAAAGATGTCTTTGTAATAAAGTCAACCCTGTAACCTCTTCACATTCTGTTGATAATGTAAGATCGCTTTTTTTTAAATTGTTTTTAAATCAAATGATTGTCGCATCTTACACATTGCACCTTTTTTAAAATGGCTACATAAATGTATCCCTTATTTATACAAGTCCAATGGCATCTGATATGGATAAAGATGCTCCAGTTATTCTCAAAGCCTGACTCTTTCATTCCCTCCGTGGCAGAGAGAACTACAGTAGGCCTTTTACTTGATATTTTATACTATTTATTCCCCTGTTCTTCAGTCAATGCAAACACAGCTCTTTTACCATGTTACCGTCATGTCCGATGTTTCACCTCTCCCTTTATAGGCTTTTTAATGTGAACAAAGCATTCAGGGGTTTTGTTGATGGTAGCTTAGCATCGATCAGGAGTGCAGTAAAGAAACTGGCCTCCATTAAGTGATACATAATACATGTTGTGTAGCCGAGCATGTTATCATATTACTAAGCCTTTCTCCTGCAGTTTGACGTTCAGTAGAAGTTGTGTTCAGAAAAACAGCATTTCCCCAGTTCCGTTCCGTTCCGTCCACACAATCTTTTCTTTTACTTCCTCTCAGTGCAGTGAATACATCAGGTTGACACTGTGGCTGCTGACATTGACTCGCATTCTCAAGCATCAATACAAACCGATAGATCCCACATTCTGCTTTCAAAACCGCCACGAGCACAGTTATGGCACAACCGTGCGTAGGCAGTTTGGATAAAAGTCCTCATTTATCAAAGTGTGACCTGAGGCCATCTCAGCGTGACGTGCAGTGATTCACTGGGCGGTGTAAGGGCAGTGTGGTGGACCTTTTTCAATTAACGCTTCACTTTCAAAAGCATTTTCCTTTTAGTCTACTGGTCTTTTCTAAATGCTGTTCATGTGTTTCCCTCATTTTTATTTTGTACACATTTAGATTTCAGGTTAATCTAGTTATACAATCTTTTGTCACTAGTAGAGGGGATGTAAACAGAAAGGAGACCAATTGAAGGCAACCTACCCACAAAACTACACAACAAAATATGAATAACAAATCAATCTAAGCATGTATAGAGTAAATACAAAAAGCTTTTGAGGGACCAAATGGTCGGAAGCCTAGATGCTTTAAGTAAAAGGCAGAGGCTGACTGAGCAAGCAGTGTGCTGGGCAGAACATTTGTTGATGTAATGTGGATAGTGGCCATCAGTGAAAGCATATGGGACTGGAAGCTTTTGAAGTGATGTGGAACATGAGCTGGAGCCAGTGGCTGGAAAAGTAATGGAAGCATCCACAACTGGTGTGAATATGATAATCTGTATCTGTGTGGATGAAATCCCAGATGTGTACATTATTGATTACATTATGGTTAACCTTGCTATGTTGACGGAACAGAAAGTCGTCCTTAGTCCCAGTGGACATCAAATGCTATTGAGGGTATATAAAACATGATCTTTAAGTGGTGGGGTTAAAGAATCAAGGCTATTATCGTCTTCCACTATGAACTGATTCACAGACTCACAAAATTGGTTCTTCATCATCATTAAAAAATGTCCATGGCTTAAACATAAATTTCCCATAACATCAACGGACACAAAAAGAAGCACATATATCCTTTTTTTTTTAGTGATGGTGAGATGAAGCTTCCTGAAGCATTGAAGCTTTCCATCCAATTGGTTCGCTCATGGGCCGAAGCTTCATGGGGCTTCATTTGCTCTACTGCGCCACCAAGTGGACAATACATGTAAAACAGGCAGAGTGATCGTAACGACACCATGGCTTTGGTGTGGGAAGCTTTAAATTGAATAAATTATGTTTGTGATGCCAATACATCAATTATTAACTTATTAATATTGTGTCTATCTTTATGATATAATGGCGGGGTCAAAATCAAAACTCGAAACCAATTGGGAGAGGGTTGTGATGTGACTCTGGGTCAGTGGTTAGAATATCCGACTTTCAGTCAGAGGATCGGTGTTTCGAGCCTCGGCTCCGCTAGTCCATGTTGATGTGTCCAATTTTGTTAAAGTAAGAATAAGACCTTTTCCACAGTGCTGGGCTTTTTGAGACTATTTCGCCTGCTTTATAAAATACCCTTTCACAGGCACACATGAAGCTAGGTACAGAGAGGAAGGGGGAAAATCCATTGAGTTTCGCTGCCCCTTTATATTTTCAAATCGCACGGCAAACCCACGAACCATTTTCTGAATCAGTCACGTGGTACGACCGGCTCGCGAGGCTTCGAACGTCACCACATACGTCATCGACACAAGCCTCGATACGCGCTTCACCAAAATCTACCTGGATTACTCGACACGCGCATCGAAGCCTCGACACGAAAGGACACATCACTACTCTTTTTCATTTCATGCATTTTAATTCCATGTCTAAACTTACATTACCCACAATGCACAGTTGGGTTGGAGATTTGGGTGTGTTGTGCTGGTAGCGGCTAATGTAGTCTGGATCCTTCAGCAGAGATCAAACATTTATTTTTAACTGGAGAAACAACACCTGGTGACAGTGTCATGTGTAAAATTGGTGTACTTCACTCTATTTGTAGCACCTTCATATTGTTTGAGACCACATAATGTAGACGAGCCATAATGTCATTGAAGGGGAAGTATTTTAGGAATACTGCAACACATGAGGGTTTGGATTGTAGTGGAGCATTGAACTCCACCCCCAGCTCAAGAGCTGGCCCACCAACGCACACTGCCGAATTCTACCAACATTCCAGCCAACTCTGATGAGAGAAAATTATCTTGATATTAGTTTCATTTCATATACGTGTGTCCATGCAGACTTAAAGGTGAGGATTCTCCATGGCTGGAGACATAACGTTAGTATCTCATCCCAACACTATAGAAATAAGGGTTCTTCCCGAAGGGCTCATGTTCTACCCAGAACAATGGCCCAAGAATTATTGACAGCATGGTTGTT
This sequence comes from Taurulus bubalis, assembly GCF_910589615.1. Lineage (NCBI taxonomy): Eukaryota > Metazoa > Chordata > Actinopteri > Perciformes > Cottidae > Taurulus > Taurulus bubalis. The sequence continues at coordinate 21,326,202 of NC_136589.1, forward strand.
GAAAGACACACACACACACACACACACACACACACACACACACACACACACTCAGAAACTGTAATTGGGGACCATGATTGTTGTGGGTTGTACTGCACCACATCAGCCTCATGGGTGATGAACAATGAAACCCTTGGAATATAATCATTTCTTGGTAGAACTCCTGGGTTGGGTTCTTGTTCGCCTCCACAGAGGATGAAAAGGTTCCGGTAAGAACCTCCAGAGAGGTTACACCAGAGGTGGGCCAACTAAAAAGAAAAAAGTTATAGTAAAGACCGCTGTAGCGCTTCTCCGTTCCCAAGTTCAGTTTCCCGAAGCACGATGACCACAACAGACCAGCGTTGATGTTTCTTCATGAGTATTTATTGCACAGCGCTCTTTTAGGCTTTTCGTGTGTGTGTTCTGCTGCAGCAGAAAGACCGCTGTAATGCCTTCTGCTGCGCACACGGCTCTGCTGCAGAAGAACACACACACGAAAAGCCTAAAAGAGCGCTGTGCAATAAATAAGCATGAAGAAACATCAACGCTGGTCTGTTGTGGTCATCGTGCTTTGGGAAAATCAAGTCGGGAACAGAGAGGCGTTACAGCAGTTTGTACGCGCCGTGCGGACCGCTGCCTGCCGTGTTCTGCTGAACTAGAGCGACACACAACACTTGCTGTGCTGCGCTGGTCAATTCCACCCCTCCCCCACTGATCCCACAGACAAGGGTGACACTTTTTTATTTGTTTTTATTACCGTAATATACCGCAAAACACTGAAAAGCTCCACTTCTTAGCAGTCAGAATCCTTTTTAATTATGTCGTAAAGCGTTAACTTTAGAAGAATTACGGTAATATGAATCACTTTCTGTCGCCGGAGACGGGGTTTGTACTACAACAGTTTTAGAGTTGTAAAATGAACTGACAGCTGCATGCAGAGTATTTTTCCTCAGTATAACTAACATAACTAACCACATTCGACCCACGGAACTGCGCCACCCTGCGCGCTCATGTCATGTGACATATAGGGTTCTGTCTGCCAGCCTCCTGCATTGATCCCTTCTGTCACAATGAGTGGACCCAAGAAACGACAAGTCGACAGTGAGTGCAGAGTCTTTAATGAGTGGACTGCTAAGTATTTTTTCACCGAAGTACGATCAAAGGCAGTATGTCTTATTTGCCAAGAAACCATTGCAGTATTCAAAGAATACAATATTAGCCGCCACTTTTCCGCCAAGCATGCTAACTATCCTAGCCTACAGTCAACAACAGAACGGGCGGCTACTGCTAAGAGGTTGGCAGCCAATTTAAAGAGTCAGCAAAATATTTTTCTCCGCCAAACTGCTATACAAGAATCAAGCACCAAGGCAAGTTTTTTTGCTAGCATTCAAATTAGCAAAAGCCAGCAAGCCTTTCTCTGAAGGAGAGTTTTTGAAAGAATGTATGGTAGAAACAGGAGGTCTCTTATGTCCAGAGAGCAAAAACAAATTTGAAGAATTGAGTTGATCACGCAGAACAGTGACTCGGCGTGTAGAACAAATTGATGAAGATTTAACCAGCGAGTTGAACAAAAAAGCTGAGTCATTTACGTTATATTCTCACACCGCCCCCTGCCGGCCTCGCCGTCGTCCAGTGTAGAGCCACGGGTCTCACACCGCCCAGCACCCCCTGTGGCGGACCACAGGCTCCCCACCTTCCCTTTGGTTTCAATAATCTGTTTTACCAGATACTCATACTCTCATGTGGTCTGCACTTGGGTCAGCAACATTGTCCTCCCGTGACGGTTCACACAAACACTCTCCATCCATCTGATACTGGTCTGTCAAATTTTTTTATTCAATGTGGCCCCTGAGCCAAAAAGTTTGCCCACTCCTGGGTTACACCATAGAAGGGTTATCTGTAGAACCTCACATCGGGGGTTCTGAGTCAAACCTTTCACAGATAGTTCAAGGTAGAATCCTTTGTGTTGTTTCCTCTGTGAAATATTTTATTTAAGGCTCTTCCAGGAACCAAAAAGGGTTCTCCTATCGGGACAAGCCGAAGAACCCTATATGGTTAGAGTTTGCGTCGTTATTTCTAAGAGCACTTACACAAGCTTTTTACCTCACTGCAGAAATATAAAACTCTAAATAATCTACCTGCATGTCCCCCTGCATTGACACAATGGTTGATAAATGGATCAATAAAATGAAGGATGGATGAAAAGTAAATGGACGGATTCATGGATATGGGAACAAACCAAAGTGATACATTTAGAAATGTCTGTAGACGCAGAGCTCGGCTGAGTTCAAACTGGACAAACGTCCAGCAGAAATATCCGACACATAATATAAGAAGTAAATCAGACGGCTGCGCCGCTTCCACTGGGTGTTAATAGCCTTCAGTCAAACACAGCACAGGCCTCAAGCTGCCTTTTATACGGCCATCAAGGAGCGTCCGTTTTATGGAGGCACCGGGTGTCTTTATGGCATTGGGCACAAGTATCTGGCTGCATGGAACTTATGAAGCATGATAATGTTCCTCTCTGGAGCTGTTTTCCCACGGAACACATCCGTTACAAGGACACTCCGCCTACAGTGGTGATTTCAATCTCTGTTTTATGTGCAGGTGTTTGCATGAAACGGGTTTAAAACAGCTAGATCAATTAAGAACAGCATTTTATGGAGCTGATACTGGTAATTAGAGCTGATACTGGTAATTTGGGTCAGCAATGTCAATCCATCCCTGTTAAATGACCCGTCTGACCATACCCAGTCACGGTTTTGAATGTACCCACATCATGGCCGTGCCATTGTTGGATTCTGATCAGTGCTACATTGTCACACCCCGCTCCAACTTCATAAAATCCCCTCTCCACCCACTTGTAGCAGTACGTGTTTCTTTTTTGTCGGAGCAGGATGTTTTCCATTGATCATGCACTGTGCTACTTGATGGTGCGGACATGCAGCTGTGGAGATGCACATTTCTGAAATGACCCTCAATGAAACGCTGAAGGAGGGTTAAACATATTTTAGTGGGGGGGACAAGACCGACGTTAGTGATGACGGGAGCTGGCTGTGGTTAAGCATCATGTTGAGGATTTGTGTGGCTGCAGATAGTTTTCTTTAATATCTTACCTGCTGGTTCGGTCATTCACCAAACACTGGAAACCTGCAACGAGGTACAATCTGCGGGTGTGGGGGCCACCTGTCGTGTTGCTGCAGGTCTCCGACAGGCCAGGCCTTGTTTTTTCTGTTTTGTCTTGTGTAGCAAATGGCCTTCAGCTGCATTTTGTTTATACGACCCTGCGTGGCATAATGACGATACATGATACTTGCATCCCCTGATCATGTCAGGAGAGGATAGAATGTGTACATCTTGGCCTTTATTTAGTTGACAGTGAAGAAACAGACTGAACACTGGAGGGGGACGGGGGGGGATGGGTGGGGGGGGGGGGGGGGGGGGGGGGGGTTCATATGCAACCAAGCTCCTCGGCTGGATTGGATCCAGGACCGTGCTCCGTCACCATTCAGCTACGAAGGCCTTCTGAAAATGAGAAAAACAACACATGACTATCGAAACAAAGACTGTAGTACATTCCTGTTGTGCATTTTGTAGAATAGGTTGTAACTACGTCTGGGTCCCTTTTTAATCTGTTCTGCACATCTGGTTGTTGCTATGACCTCGTGGTCTAAGGTCCATACCAATGTCCTTGGTTCGTTAAGGCAAAAATGCCCAAAAGATTATCTTTAAAAACGATTAGTTTTCTACATCTTTTTTTTCTGAGAATGATTCAATTCCATACCCGTAAGAGGGACTAAATGCCTCTGCAACATCAATACTGACCCTTTTTTTGTCTCTTGTGAGCCCCCCCCCCACCCATTTATGGAAGTGTGATGTAAATCTGTGCAGCATCCCTGCAGCCAGTAACAATGTGTAAGAATCTCTGAACACAATCCTGAGGGAAGTGAACAGAGCCCTCACTGACGCTGCTCATGTCGGGTTTCCTGTCTTTAGCATCGTGTCAACCCACAGGGTATCAGTCAGCTTCCTGTCACTTAGTCTCAAACAGTGACTACTGTTCCTTTCATCTGATCAGCGTTTCCGTGAACACACTGAATAGAGCCTGAAGTGTTGCTAATTGGTAGCCACTCTAATGCGACTGACCTTTCCAGCAGTGCTTTTTACTCTGCTACAGAGCTTTCAGTCCTTCTCTGTGTGGTGTTTGTTGTTTGTTTACTACATTTGGAGTGAAGGTCTGCTTTCATTTTGGTGAAAGCAGAGTATTTGAAAATGTAGACATACAGTCCATGTTCAGGATTGTAAAAGGTTTGGCTTTTGTTTCTAATTGTAGAGATCAAGTAAAGCAGGAAAGTTACAGTTTGGTTTTTGAATGTCTTTTAATGTCGAATGTAAAAGGACCTGCACTTGTATAGCGCTTTTCTTGTCCTCCACTTGTCATCATTCACCCATTCATACACTGATTGGAGGGGCTAAGGTGCCCCCTGCCCATTAGGAGTAACTAACATTCACACACACACACACACATTCATACACCGTAGGCACATGGACATCGACATGGGCTAGCGCAGCCGGGGATCAAACTGCCGTTCTTCTGATTGACGGACGACCCTGCTCACCACTTAGCCACAGTCGCCCACAGTTCACATTGTGAACGTGAACTCCGGCCTCAGTTCTGACTGCTGGGGAACAGCTTGGGAAGTATTTTTCAATGTTTACTCTAACAATGTCCCATACATTTGTAGATGTTTGGACAACAAAGCGAATGATTGTACAGTACACATCCTAAGTAGGTGGAGGTAAAGAGAAACTAAAATAGAGGGAGAATCAAAGGTCCAGCTTTTGATTTCAAAATAGAAACCTAATGTCTAACGATTTTGCGAATTAGGACTGAAATCGTGGAAGATGAGATCAGCAATTTAGACAGGACCAAGGGTTCATGCGTTTCAAGACGGGAGCAAGGAAGTCCTGGAGTGGCTAGTTTAATTCTTAGTTTTTTTGTTTTTCCAGTAAGATTTGGGAATAGTTGAGTCCAGGGAGCAAACCAAGTAAGGTTTGGTTTGACTAAAATTATCTGAGGATGAAGAGACCTTTAGTAGGTTCAGCTGATTAGGTTATCCTCTGTTTTACAGAGTAGGGTAATGGGGCTCACAGGAAACTAACCCGGCAGCTTTAAAGGATTATTGATTAGTCTTATAAAAGGGTTTTAGATGGAAAGCAACGCACTGACTAATCTTCTCATGTATGTTGGTGCTTTGTGTTCAATGGATGTTGAAGCTTTGTCAGATAGCTGCGTATATCTCTTTTTTTTTTTACAGAATTGTATTGGTTTTAAACACGTAAAAGGCACATATGGGATGGCTGTAGCTTATGGTGGTCGTTCTGAAACCACAAGGTAGCCTAAGGTTCTATCCCCAGTCTCCCCATAGTTCGGATGTCGAAGTGTCCTTGAGCAAGACACTGAACCCCTTGTTGCTCCCCGGGCGCCTCACGGCAGCACACTGCTCCTTGATTACTAAGGATGGGTTAAATGCAGAGACCAGAGGGATTAATAAAGAATACTTTCTTCTTCTAAAAAATAAAAATACTCAAGGTAAAATGGTTCCATCCATTCATTCCCAACAGAGAACTCTCCCAGCTGACCACGGAGAGTAAAAATGAAACCAGTAAAACATAGCAGCGATAGAAGAGAAAAACACTTATGAGCTCCTCCTGAGTGGAAAGAGAATTGGCCTCTCAGCACTAACCGAGTCAACTCCCAGGGAAGTAGTCAAGCAAACAGGAAAGGGCCTCCCACTACCTTCAGGACTGTGGTCTAGAGTCACCTCCTTTGAGGGAAGGCTGAAGTCTTTCTTCACCTTTACCCCAAAGATGCCTCTCAGTTTAGGGGAAATTGTATCCCGAAATCTTTGAATCAGAAGTTGCCAGAAGTAATGGTAATAAGCTACAGTGTCTTTTTGACACATATTACATTTTTTTTGTAATTCTTTTCTTCAGCCTTTTCTGCTCCCCTGAGCAGTATTGTGGCAGGATTTCGAAGATCATCATATGTTTCCAAGAAAAAAGAAGAAGCTCTCTCTTAAGTAACAATCAACAGCATCAGGGGCTCCTTGTTGTTAAGAAGCCCGCCACTCTTCCTCCACAATCAAGTCCATCCCAGCCCCATCCCACTTCCAAGAGCAGGCATAGGCAGACTGAGCTGAATACCTTTTAGCTTTCAGACCTGTGTGTGGGTGGGACCAGACATCAGGCAGTCCCAGTCCTCTGAAACCCACTGTGATCAAAGACCTTGTGATTGCTTGACAAGTGGCCACGTTTCTGTTCGACTTTGTGAGCGTCTCCCTGACAGTGACTGATCAGTGATTGTCTGCTCCACTCAGGGTCGTGCCCACCAACGGGGTCATAAAGTCAAAGCATTAAAATAATTATCTCAAAGTAACTTTGTTATGTGCAGCACAGATACTTACAACGCTAAGATCCACCACTTGCTCATCTGATGACCACCTCTTGAGCACGGCAAGGCAAAGCAGCGCCATCGGACAATTTTTTTATTTTTTTTTGTTTGAACGTTTCCTTAATTATCTCCGGAACCACATCGTTGTTTAACTTCATTTAAAGTTCTACAGTTCCGCAACCCTTGTGAGAAGATACATATGGTGTAAAACATAATTAAAGTAACCGTTAAATTTAAGTACTTACGTAAACTCCGTCGACTATACTGCTGCTCCGTCAGCTTGCCGCGGTGGCCGTAAGGTTTCACCAAATCCATGATAAATACCCTTTACAAAGTCGGATTTCCCTAACAAACACATCTCAGTAACCGTACGGGATTGTGGGACTCTGACAAAGCAATCCAAATCCTTACGAACTCCATATTAGTACCTGTAGAATCACAAGTCGACCGGAGGTTTCTTTTTTTTTTCTCTCTGTCTCACATATCCGCTTCCTGTGACTTACGTGTACCCCCCACATTTCTGGAAAAACGTCACACAGCAAGAGGGAAGGCTTATGCAAATGTTAATACCCAGCAGCCTCTAGTGAGACAATGTATTGTCATAAAACAAGTAACCTTTCTATTTTTTTAACCGAACTACACGTTTTTTTGACTAAAACACCTTCCCAATATGTCAAAGCTTGGTTTTGCAGTGATTTCTGATTATTTAGGTCCTACTCTTTCCAAAAAGGTGTTCTATTAGTATGTGGGATGTTGGTAAGGGCCTGAACCATGGAGTTTGTAAGAGTCAGCGACTTTTTTGGGGGGGAGGGGAATCTAGCTTAGATCATGCTGGACATTAATAGTTATGATCAAAATATGTTATAAAAGTGTTTTTTTTTTTAAATATACATTTTATTCATAAATAAGTTCTGAAAAAAAGTTATATAAAATAATACAAGTAATATAACTCAATGGGGTTCATACGACTACTTGAACAAAGTACAGAAGTGCTACATCGTACTAGAGGTGAAGTGCTGCCCCCTATTTCTTTCATGGACACAGTTTTGTGTAGTTTTTATAACAGTAAATGCCTCGTTGACTGAAGGTCGGTATAAACTGACGCAGCCTTCTGAAGAGTCTTCGTAGTCTTTGTCGCATCACCTACATTTCCCTCAAAGCGACACACGGGGCCCTGCATTGGCTCCAATAGAAGGAGGGCCGTGTGAATCAGTCCCATCACTGAACCCAAACTGATCTAAACAGTTCAGTGTCTTGGATCCCCCGGCGCTGCAGCAGAGTCGTCTTGCCCTTTGGGTTTGCTTGAGCAGAGACGTCTTCTGCCCTTGTTGGTGTTTCTGTCTCTGGTCCATTTGTCTGCATACGGCCATTATTCTCCATTAGAAAGCTTTTCTCCTATGGAACTCAGCTCCACAAATGAGGACAGTGCCTTGCCTGTCACCTCTGTTCATTTTACATAAAAGCCATTGTGCTCAAGCTTTAATAACGTGTTGTTGGATTACCCAGCCTTGTCTCGGCTCGCATTTTGAAGACAAAAGAGTCGTCGTTAGTCATCCAGAAGCGGCGAACTCCAGCTCATTTAGAAAGAGATGCAGGGAGGCAGCTTTCTGGCTCTAACGAATGATTTAACATTAGTACAAATACGCTGCTCCATTAGGAACTTCATTCTTATTGCTCCCGTCACATTTGATTTTCCGTGGCCTCGTTGCATTTACATCCAGCGCCTCTATTTAAACGGAACAATTGTGGCTCCAAGTAGAGCCAACTCAAACATTTATTCTGTGTAGTATAACAGTTATAATGCAATAAGTCATCAAATAAATGTCTTTTAGAATTTTTTTCACAAAACTTGGAAATCACTGGAACCTATATACAACAGTTAAGTGTTAGCAGTGTTGTAAAAAAAGCTCCACGTGCCATGTATGTCTACAACCTCTCCTACTCTCCTCTGTCCTCTTTTCTCCTCTCCTAATCTCCTCTCTGCTCAGCAGCGTCATGTGACTGTCAGTCTCATGGCTGCACTGAGGAGCTCACAATTCAATGTTTTGGACAGGATCTGGTGAGAGTGAACGGTTTATTTGATGCAGTTTTTATATAAGACATGTAGAATAATGTGTTTTTAATTAAATACTAAAATTCATAATACGCTTTGATTTGGCTGCTTTGGCTGCTGATGGAAGCTTTGATGGTGTGTTCAAGGACTGCCGGAAAGATGTTAATCTGACGATTATGTCCGTTTTGACAGCTTCTGGCTATGATAAACGTGTAATTTGAGTGATTGTTTAAAAAAAACGGCTTTTCAATCGCGTCACATGATACGTTATCCTGGATCTGTGGCTTGGTCGTGCTACAAAAGCCCTGAATCACACATTTGCCCTGACAAGTTGTTTTCTACACTACACTCTGCAATGGGAGGTTGTTTTTAAAGATAACAACTTTAAACTTTACACGATTTCCAGTTGAGTTTCAAGACATGCCTTTTATTTAGCTAAACAAGCACGTCTGCAGTGTGCAGCATGTAATGCTACACAGAGTCTCCACCATGTCTAACCGATGTCATTGGAAAAAAGAAACCATATGCACGTCTTTGATCAAATCCAGCTCAAAGACTCGTGAACCGAGGCAGATATGAGAGACGTGGCCCACCGGTTTATTTATTTATTCATATTCAGCGTTTTAATTCCTCATCAGTTCTGCCACAAAAAAGTCAGACGACACAAAACCAGATGAAATTGTGTTTGTACAATGAACTAAATCAAATGTGCAATGATGTCGTTGACGACAGTGAAAGGTAAAAAACATTATCTCCACTCAACTACACGCCATAAACAGCCATAATGTGACACTCTGCAGGGCCAAAGCTGAGCATAATGACAGCAATTTCTGTTTATTGTGCTGCAGCCAAGTGTACCTTTCCAAAAAATAATGATAATGATGGGATGTTTAAACATCATTAAACCACTAATGAAATAGAGCCACAATATGAAAGCTTTACATGGTAGATACATCAAATACACTCAATAAGAAATGCAGCAAAGAATAAAGTCATAACAATATGTAATGAAGATATTAAAAAGATGGAATGCTGTGTGGATTGAGTCGAAGCACCTTAAGATACAGCTCCAATCTATGGAGAACACACACTTTGTAAAGTTTATTAGCTACACCTAGCTAAAGCTAACAGTCCTGTCACAAATCCTCCGTCATGGAGGTTCTAATGTTCAGTTGGTGCAGAACAATTCAAGAGATGTGCTGATGTAACAGTCTGGCAGTAGGATGTGCTGCTGTTTCTCTGCATTGCATTATACTGAAAGTTGTTTCTATGATTTCCATCCCCAGTGTAGAGGCGTAGAGTCTCAACGCGCTGTTGTCCCAAAAGCCAGAAGGCGCACACACACAAAGTGAAGCGTACAGAATCAAGAAGACAGCGGGTGTAACCTGCAGAAAGCTATAAACAACCTCCACAATGCTGACGCCGAGGATGTTACCTAAGCCTAACATAGATCACATGACTAACGACACTAAAACATCACGTGACTAACAACTGACGTGACAAAACGTCTTTACTTAAGCAATAAGCAGGACCTCGAAACATGCCAAAATTAAAAGAAAGTCCCGTCGCCTTTTTGCAGCTCGCGACGTCAATACTTTACAAACAGTAAAGTCCTAGTACTGAAATCCGGCGTGGTTAGGGGTACTAAATTAGTTAAATAGTGAAACGTTATAATCGCTCAGTCATGTTGAGCTTACGTAATTACGTAATTATAAAAATATAACAATCTTTTTTTTAAATGTAGTCCATCGTTTCTCTTCTCACAAGGGTTTACAGTACTTTAGCCGTTTAAATTTATTAAATCAGACCTGTGTGGTTGATGATCTAGAAGCGTTTGAGTTTTTTAAAATATTGGACTCAAAATACCAAGCGGAGAACCTTTATCAAGTTTGAAAGAATTTTAACCCATTGGTTTGAATTCAATGCAGCTTTATCTCAAATTAAACTGAACAAAAATATAAAAGCAACACTTTTGTTTTTGCGTTCAAGACTTTTTCTCTGCACGCAAATAGGCCACTTCCTCTCAAAGGTTTATACATTCGTTTAAAGTCTGTGTTAGTGGGGACTTGTCCTTGGCTTGCTTGGAGTGGAGGATGGATTATGTTGGCAAACGGTCTTACTTTCCTCAGAATTTTTGATTTTGAAACAGATATAATATTAATCTTTCTCCGACAAATCGTTAGACAGTTTGACATGACTACAAGTAAGACCTAGCATATCAGCACTTTCCAGACGGCTCTTTAGCAGAAGCTCTCAGCACACTTTTAGTCTCAAGGTGCCTTCAGCTGATGGCTCGTTTGGGCACATTTTTTCAATAAACATGCTACTTGCAACATTGGTGTTAGAGCAGTGGGTGTCATCTGCAAAATCATTATGTGGGAGTTTATTGTTTTCAATAAATGTGCCACATTTGATTCAAATTAAAATAATTGTGGCCTGGAGGACTCCTTAGGTCGTAATAAAGTACTTTTTTTTTAGGCTGGGCTAAAAAGTTGGACCTCCTCAGGTGTAAATGAAGTCAAGCTCAACACTAAACCGGGCTTAATCCTCTCTCCCATGCATCTGAAGTTGTTCCTAAATACAAACCCAACTTCCCTAATCTACTGTGAGATTTTGCTCTTCGTATTTCTCCCTTGTGTTTTTTCTCCACAGCGTCCTCCCCATGAAGCAGGGCATTCTGCTGGGCCAGTACCTGGGAGCCTTCAACCTCATGGACACATTCAAGGGACGCTCCAAAAAACAGGAGTGAGCGAAGAGGAGCGGAGGAGGAAGAGAAGAATCAAGGGTGACTAAAATAGGAGGCATATTTTAATCTGAATCTTCCTGGAATTATACAGATGAGGGCAGAACAGCAGTGGCCAAATGTTGGATTGAATTTTCATTTCAATGGCTCTCATTCGTCTCTCTATAGCTCACATGTATAATCCATCCTTTAATATTCTTTATGTACTTGTTCTTAAAAGGCATTATCATTCGTTGATTGAAATGTTATTTTATTAATAACAGTAATTTAATAGAAATATAATAGTATTCATTATAAATAATTTCCTCTTAAATTCAGCCCGCCATCGTTCCTACCGACTACAACTTGTTGAGGACCAGTCCTGATGACTGGCATCCACAAATGGACTCACACACTCACTGGCATAATTAGGTGGAAACATGGGTGGAGTCGACGTGCACGTTCCTGCTGTGCGTTGTAATAATGTGTCCGTGCACACTTTGTGGTGTGGCCTTCCCCTGCAAACAGAAAACCAAAGAAACTGTAACCGGAGCCTCGAGTACAACTGCTTCAAAGCAGAGTGACATGCAAACAATACGAAGTGGGCTCTAAAGGAATCTGCTTGAAAGAGCAGCATAGGTCCCATTGTTTTCTTCTGTGCATGACTGGTAGAATTACAGTGACAGTCTACCAATGTTGTCTAACTGGAGACAGGACTATTTGTCTTTTAGTTATTAGAAAATACAAAGATCCTCCATTCATCAAATGCGTTTTTATCAGTAGAAACAGCTTCTGTCTTCGCCACAAAAGAAACATGTTTACTTTATAGGATGCCAATCAGAGCCCTGATCAGACAGAGTATGTTTTTAGCAGTTTTCTGTATTTTATTTAAATGTTTATTGGCAACCAGCAAATGAGTGCTAGCGTTGAGCTCAACACAAACCATGAAGTGTTCGCTACCTTATAGTTAAAAGTAAAGTTTAAATGAATGAAAACAATTTACCAGAACATCTTGCTGAGAATAAGTAAAAAACTCCAGACTTTTTATGACTTTTAAATGTAATCAACTCAAGGTGTTCAGGACGCACAGTGCGGAGAGCAGAAAAGCTTGAGGCCTCAGCAACTTTCCACAAGCCGCCACAGGCAGCTAAAATGTGCTCTGTCTGATCTATTAATATACAGTTATTATAAAAAGCTGGATTTTTTTTGATGAAAAAGGTGGCACTGCGCTGACATGAAGTAGTATTCTGTAAAGTGTCACTATTGTGAATGTAGCCATAATAATCATGTATGTGAGGTTTTGTTTAGTTTTGTTGCTTTGTGTTTTTATGTCCACATCCTTTGAGATAAAAAACGATCAGGCACTTATACTCTGGAACAGTGAACTGAAAAGGTTTAGATATCTGATACCTGACCTTATAAAGTTTGGACCACTTAAATGTACTCACCGTTAACACATTAGCTGTAACTAGCCGCGTACTAGCATGCTAGCTAGTTGTTTCCTTATATTCCAGGGTAAGAAAGCTTTGAGATTAGCACAAATACACAAAAGACAGACACAAACTTCTGCCACATTCGCTAACTCTTTATCTCTCTATTTACCTCAGGTCATCAAGCTAATGCTAGTTTGAAACGCTTCAGAGGTCTTTGCTTTACTAGCAGCACTTCTGGCTGTGCTTTACCGTTACTATACGTCGTTAGAGAACACACAGGGATCTGCTTTATGTTCAGCAGGCCGTGTTTCTGTTTCCTGTGGATGAAAAAACATTGTCAAACCTGAAGTCGAGCGTTTTGAAGTACTATGCATGCATTTTGCACTCAAAAAGTCTTCATTTCCACACTAGTGGTCCCGTCATGTACTACCACGCACCCCTCAGTCTGTAATGGGGATATTATAAAGGTTATAATATACATGCATACATAAACTTTGTTTTAATTAACGATGTTCCATTATCAATATGTAATTTGTAACTGATTGCCATCATATGAGTGTATATCATTTGTAGTTGATGTTTTTATACTGAACACAGCTTCTGTCAAAGTCATCTTAACTACTCATCTATCCATATGGAATAGGTTTTAATGAAGAGAAGCATCTGTTGCCTTAATCATGCCAACAGTTGGGTGAGTCATGAAGAAAGAATCACATGTATCTAAAGGTACATGTGAGTGCCTGGGATGTGTTTTCAGAGCTGTCTCACAGTTTGAGTATAAACTACCTGGAACTGTTTGAAAATTCTGATTAATAAATTCCCATTTCAAATATTCTACATCTGTGTTTTGAGTCTATTATTGAGAATTGTGACTGAAGTGAGTTATCTTGTGCCTACAATGTGTGGAGTCTTGTTGGGGAATAGTTGAATTCTGTGATGAATGGTAAGAATTTACTTGGTAGCTCATCGGTCACAGCGCCCGGCCGGGAACCTTTGTTGCATGTCGTCCTCTCTCTTCCCTGTTTCCATTCTGTCTCTTCACTGTTAACAAAAACAGAAAAGAAAAAAATATTAATTTCATGGTGTTTTTTACATCGTAATTTCACAGTTTTTATAGTCCTAGGTCTTCAATGATAAATGATCGTCATTTTATTTCAGTTTTCCTTTGATTTTCACTTTGATCAACCGCCTTTTTTAAACATCCCCTTTGATCACTTCATCACACTTCTTGGTAACAGCCCCAAGCACTCACCACTTGTGTTTTTCTAAGAAGACCATCTGGTTTAAATCTGCTGCTCAAAGTTTTGAGAGAGAAAAAAGAAGAAAAATCTGAAAGAAGAAATAGAAAAAGAATAGCTCTGTATGTCTGTACGGTCTCTTAAAGGAGAACAACTGCCATTACAAACTGGATATGTGTTAAAAATGTGTGTAAAGATACTGTAACCTGCTTACATATAAGCATGTGGTGTGATGGAAATGAGTCAGCAAGTTCTCCGAATCTTGTCGATATGTAATAAAGTCTGTGGTTACCACACGCTGAAGAGATTTCACTTCCTGTTTGCATACTAAAATAGCAGCCCTGCATACTGTGCTATTGGCTGCCACAGAGCCATGAAAAGCAATCACATGATCAGCACTCAGCCAATGAAATGAGTGCTGATTATGGTTTTGACTCAGTTTTTGTTGCCTTTATTTGAAAATAATTCAGGATAACTTTATCCAAATTCGGGTGGACCTCCAGAGTTCCCGGTCTCCTGATGTCTGCCTGGAGAGCCACCGCCAGGTGCTTCTTGGCCGGCCTCTTTTCCTCTTCCTTTGTGAGTTCCATGTCAAAGCTGGTCACTGGTTATCGCTGTGTGTCCGATGCATCTCCATCATCTTCTCCAAATTCCGTCTGCTGCTGGTAGTTGTTGCTGATCTTTTCTGGCATGGAGATATCAGGAATTCTGCTCATGCAGTTGTTGATAAAGGTTTCCACTTTATTGGCTTAGTCTTTGTCATTCTCCAGGACATAAAGCAGCACAGAATCCAGATGTTCTTGAACTGTCCTTGCCAATTATTGCTTTGACGTCTACAGTGGAGGACTCTGCCCCTCTGAGCCTGCTGCCTTCAGTGTGATTGATTCAACGCTGGTTGCATCTGATGGTGGTTTCAGGACAGTACAGCCAAGTTGTCTGCAAAGTCTAGATTGCAGGTTTTTAAAGTCTAATGCCGTGTTCACACCAAAACAGTTGCGAAATATTCGCGCGTCCAGATTACATGTCAAGTCAATGCACAGCCGCGTTAGGTTGCGAAAAAGCGGATTTTTCGCTGGGCGTCGCGATAGAAGTTAAACGGATTTGCGAATATTCGCAACTCCGCTTTTTCGCTTTTTCGCCGGCGTTCAAATATTTAAACTCCAGCGAATAATTCGCATGACGCGGAGTTGCGAAAGCCAATCAGTGTTGAGAAGCTCCACCCGGCATCACCGCCGTTACTGAATGAAACTGCTGGTCCGCTGAAGGAGCGCTGGAAGCGGCTTCATTCAGACACTCGTCCTGGAGGAGTCGGAGCTGTTTGTGACTACGGATAATGTTATGAACCCAGACACGGGGGTGGTTGATGTTCCGACGTGTGTGCGACTTCCTCAACAAGTATAAAGCAGAACTAGTGGTTATTTACCTGGTGGATGAAGGAAATAGTAAATGTTTTCAAGACACAGAGATAAGCCCCGCCCCCTTTCCCCAGCGATGGTTGCGAAAAATCGGATTAACCACATAGAGCGAATTTTTCACCTGCGGCGCGATATAGGCGAAGTGGCGTTGCGAAAATTCGCAACTGTTTTGGTGTGAACACGGCATAAGACTGTAGGCCTCCCCTCCAACAACTTGGGAAAAGGCACCCTTCAGCCCCTCTTAGTTTAATGCAGTGGTTCTCAAACCTTTTCTGTCACGCCCCACTTTGGAGGAAGAAAAATGTTCGGGCCCCAACAAAATTGTAACAAAATAGTCCAACTTTTTGTGACTCCTCCGTTCGTTGTTTTTCAAATAATAGAAGAAAGAAAATTGCAATCCATATCAAGTATACCAGATCGCTCCATCAGACAGAAACTAATAACATATGCAATCACTTTGTTAGAACATTGCAAATAAAGTTCTATCTGTGCAAAAATAACTAATATTTGGCAAAAAAATGACTTATTGTGGCTGCAAATAACCTGTTTTGCACTGAATATATTTTCAAGATAATAACAATAACGTTCAACCTGTGCAAAACAGAATGAGTGCAGATATGTGAGCATCACGTTGTATCAGTATTAGTGGCTGCAGTGAGCTGCTTTCCTCTACAAATATTTTTAAAACAGGGTTGTAGATTTGATACGGCCGTTCTCAATTCATGCTCAATGTTGAGCTTCGGACTATATTCTGTTTTGAGGGACACAACAGCAGAAAAGCCGACCTCACGGAGGCTTTTAGCAAAATGGCATTATTTTTCTGACAGATGATCGTCAAAGTGGATCAGCCAATTTAAGGAGTCCATGTGATGGGTCTGATGTAAAGCCGTGCTGGACCCGAGGCAGGGAGTTTTATGAGGCAGATTGGCTCATGAGTGGCATCATGTCTCTGTCTCTCAGCTGGACTGCTACTGCCATCCTGTGGATGGAACCCGTTTGGAACAAACCTGGTGCTGAAACATTTCTCTTGGGTCAGACGCTGCCTGATGTTGTTGTAACCAAGCTTATATAGTTAAATATGAATTGATTATTATTAATTAATTAATTTATCTGCTTATCTTACTCTGTTTGGGGTCAAATATGCACACACAGCATGGACTCCTATTTTTTTTATTAAATACTGTTTGTTTTTTCAGAATGACAGTTTTTATTTTTTATTTTATAGTTGTATTGCTTTGATAAAAGATGTATAAATTGACCACATCTTTGACATAAACAAATTTGAGTTCACTTTTTTTACTCTTCAACTACTGTATAACGGAAATGTATTCAGGAAGACTTTAGTGCTTCTCATATATTCTCTCTCTCTCTCTCTCTCTCTCTCTGTGTAAGAACAACTTTCCCCTCATTTTTGCTCGTATCCACGATTAATCCACGATTAATTTATATTTCTTTAGAAATAATGGCAAGCGGCAGCGAGCACGGCTCCATATCTTGATCAGTATCGAGTGCACGTTAGTGGAAAGGACAGAAGTAACAAAGCTCCGGCACTTGTTATTGTTTATTGTGTGTAAAAAACAAAGCCATCATCGGCTACACTGTTCTGTTCAGTAAATTATGTAAACATTGAAGCAATTCCCTGTTTGAAACTATGTATCTGCAGCTCACATTCTATTTGAACTGTGACTCATCATTTAACTTCTGTGTCAACATTAAAGCTACAACGAAAAACATTTATTTTGTGTTGATTCTGGCGGTCCTGTGGAATAAAGAGGTAGTCTCTCTGAGCACCATGGTCCCTTTAGAAAACCTCTCATTTAACTGCAGGGTCTGACAGTCTGCCCCTCACGGTCCTGGTCCTCACCTTTCCCTCCAGCGGGAGGAGGAGGAGGAGGTGGAGGAAGAGGAGGAGGAGGAGGAGGAGGAGGAGATGCCCCTCTCTGTTGTCTATGTTCAGGAACTGTGCTCCCAATGTTACAACTCAACTGGTAGCTCACAGGTTACAAGATTCATTTGAAAAAGTGTAAAATAGCTTAAAATGCAGAACGTAACGGTTTCATGTAAAAAAACAAAAGAGATATTTAATTTGCATTAGCAAGAGTTACCACACATATTACTTGTGCACAGACACATTGGAAATATGTGTGAAATCAATAAGAAACGCTCACATTACATGATAAAAAACATAGTTATTTGTATTGTCTGTACTGCCATCTTGTGGAAGCTCATGGCACCACATCTTTTGATCGAAACCTCCGAATGGACACACGCTGCTGGGCTGGAGAGACACATGAATGAAGCCAAAACGCTTTCCCACCTCTTCAGTCCACACGTCATCTTTTATAGAATGCAATGTATGAATGTTATTATATGTCACAAATGTATGTACACCAACACATATGTGATAGTATTTTTCAAAATACTAGCCTCTTGATAAGATCACACAATTAAAACAAGTTATATATCCACACACACTGAATATGTAAATATGTAAATGAATACCTGATGGGATGGACTGATCAGTATGTGACACGCGGCCTGACCTCCTGTCTCAGCATGAGATGAGTGCAGACGGAAGCTCGCTGCCGAATGTGATACTAACACTGCCGCCAGGGGGCGCTGGAGTACCGTCACGCTGCAAGGCCGAGGTGGCGGGAGAGACGCTCGGTCCAGTGAGGCAGACCGGGCGAGTCTGTTCTTTATGTATGTTTATGATCATAAGCATAATATACAGTGAGCCATCCGTCCCTCTAGAACAGCAGGTCTATGTACCGAGCTGTTCGCAAAACACACTGCTGAATGAATGAATGGGTCAGTCGATTTGAAGTGGAATATAGTTCATTTTTATTTTATTTTTTATAAATCACGAGTTCGTTTCAGTAATGAATTGAGTAATTGACTAATTAAGTAAAACATACTAAAATGTGAATTTTCTTCTTGGCTCGTGACTTGTTTCTAGACTGTGAGACTCGTCATGAAGCTGTCACTGAGGCCGGCTTTAAAGCCACGATGCAAGATTACGTTTTTTGTTCTCTTTTGATCCAGGCACGGTTTAAACAGCGGCCAGTGTAACTCCACAGGGCGCGCAGGTGCAGCCCGGCCAGGCACACTTTGGTGTGACGTCTCTGCAAAGAGAGCGCGAGCGTATCGGAGTAGGGTCTCGCGCAGTACAGAGGAGAGGGAGGGAGGAAAGTGAGGAGAGGAAGGAGAGGAGCCGAGGAGCACTATCAACTACTTCCCCAGCCGGCTGCTTCTTCACTCCTCCGTCCCTTTGTCCGCCGACAGCAGCGCGCGCTATGGCGCCCCGCCGGTACGCGCCGAGCGGCGTGGTCACCGTTAAGAGCGAGACGGACGCTGGAGCTGCGCCCTGCTACGGTGAGTACCCGGATTATAATTAGTAGTTTAATTGGGCTAATGGAGGGACATTGTTGTCTGCATTAGATAACTAATTAAAAACACAGCACAAACCACAAACTGGTGGTAATTGAGTCTCATGAGGCCGGCAGGGGTTTATACTTTTGTTGACTGATGACATTAGAATGAGCCTCAGCCATGATCTGTTATCTCTAGTGGCATCTATGCAGCCTGCTGCCACACAATGGAGTATACTTCTAGAAATATTAAAATAATCATGTCCTGTTGAAGCAGCTACTGTGTGTGTGTGTGTGTGTGTGTGTGTGTGTGTGTGTGTGTGTGTGTGTGTGTGTGGATCCCTCTCTCTTACTAGCAGTGACATTACTTTCTCCTTTACTATTTTTTGGAGAGTTGCATTTCTAGCTTTAAACCCCCCTCCATCCCCCATAGAAACCTGCATCTCTCAAAGACTCGAACAAAACAATGCCCTATTATTACATAACTAAACGAGTGGGCATTGTTGTCTGTTGGCAGTTGTCTTCTTTTTCGGTGGAATGTGTCCAGCCCTCTTGTTCCAGTCCTTACCTTAAAGCAGGCTGACATGTAAAACTATAGCAAACACACAACATGGATTAAAGGGGTGAGGATGCTTCCTCGGTAGGAAGGATGGAGTCACAGTGACGTCACCCATTGGTTTGTGGACTACGGCTGAAAAGCCTCTAGTTGACTTTTTTTGCAACCAGAGTGACACAACAGAGTGGAGACAAAAGTACAACCCAACGTCGAACACTGAGGTCATGAATCAAGTGGGAAGTAGAGTCATCTTCCCATAGACGTCTATACAATCAGACTATTTCTTGCAAACAGGAGTCGCGCCCCGTTGGCCATTAGAGAGGTTTAGGGTCCTGAAAAGGGCCCAGGCTTGCTGTTTGGTGTGGAGCATGGACGTACAAAGAGAAGTGGGTACAGCGTCGGAGGCGGCGCCCCGTTCCTTCAGATGAACGTTGCTCAGAGGCGCATGAAGCAAAGACAGTTTGACGTCTGAATATAAATTACCCGGATCTTGCGGCGATCTTGTGCATCCTTTGGCCCCGAAGAGCAAGGAAAAATAATTCTGGATTTGTCTGTCAGTGTGTTTCATAACTGTCAGGACCCTTTGCTTTAACTAAGGGTTATCAAGTGTTCGTACTGGGAAGTCGATTTACCTCAAAATAAATTATCTGCTGAGAATGATCTTTACAAATGTAAGTATATGGGGAAAAAAGTATTTTTGGGACCAATGGCATCACGTGACGGACTTGGAAATTGTAATTCTCACTTTATTCAAACTCGGCAGGACAGAAGAAAATGCATCATAACTGTGGCCTCGCTGCTTTGTACTGAGCAGACTGTGGCTATTTTAGTCAGCAGCGGGATAAAGATTAGCTGAGTATTACTGTGCACTAATGCCATCAGCTGACCTCAGGTCTGTTCATTTCAACAAGGATGTCTCAACTCATCCTGTCTTGTTGTGCATTAATTGCACTGGCTCATCGACAATTATATTCAATGATGTTGAACGCTAGAATAGATTGTGTGTGTGTGTGTGTGTGTGTGTGTGTGTGTGTGTGTGTGTGTGTGTGTGTGTGTAGAGGGGGGTAACACATAAGTAAGATAAGTCCTGTATGATAAGACCTGGCTAAACTAACACTCAATTAGGTGTGTGTGTGTGTGTGTGTGTGTGTGTGTGTGTGTGTGTGTGTGTGTGTGTGTGTGTGTGTGTGTGTGTGTGTGCCCATTAAGTTGTACTCAGGTGCACTTGATGTTTGTGTACCGTTCACTGGTAATATTCTTCCACAATGCAATATACAAAGATAATATAGAGCTACTCGCAGCTGGAAAACATTGCGTTCAGTGGTGAGAAATCTCCATCTAATGTACATAAGATGTACAGAGTGATGACGGAAAAACAGCTCCACCTGTTTTCATAACATATTTATATTCATCTCTGGATGGACAATCTTCTATCAGGATACAGGTCATTTTATACCTCAATAACTATCTCTCACACTATAGCATGTTTTCTGGTAAATAAACAGTCTCTCTGAAATAACTACATGGTTTTCTATATTCTTGTGTGAATTAAATACTCAAAGAATGCAAAGTATTTTCTCATTGAATTAAACTTTAGTGAAAAGTAATCAGATTCTTTGAGAAATTTGAGTTAGAACATCAATGTTATTATCAAATTTGACATGTTTGTGTCTCACGATACCTCGATATATGATTTCATCTTGATAAGATTCCATGAAAAGACAATAGATTATTATATTTAATTAATTAGGAAGGAATTTGGTTTTCAATTGTGGGATTTAAAAAAAAAAAATATTACAACGCTTTTAGTACGGAGCCCCCGACAGAAAGTAACATGCAAAATCAAAATCGGCGTAACTCCTCGAGTATTTACGCAATTGACGTAATTCCAACGGATTCTGAACGCTAAGAAGCGTTCCATTACGGTAATGGTATAAAAAAAACGTCATCAAGTTTGTCTGTGGGGGAGGGGTAGAGGTGAGCCGAGCTGAGCACAGCTGCAGAGGATCAGGGGAGAGACCCGTTTCTCAATCAGCGTTCTTCTCTGTACTTGTGTTCTCGTGGACTCGTGAAACGTCATCAGTCGCGGCCCAAGTACTGTTCCAGTTCAAAAGTCCGCTTCTCGCCAAGCATAGTGAAAATGCCCGGATGTGACTTGATCCTCCCATTTTACCGGGGATGCATCAGAGCAGACTTGAGTGTACTTGAGAGAGCCAATATCCCAGAATGCATTTCTGACCAGCAAACAAGGAACAATGGCAGATGAGAAAACTGATTTCTGAAAGTTGACATTCTATGAATACTACCGTTGTTGAGTCACAAAATGGAATTTTAGGATGTTTATGTTTTCAGATGAGAAGTTAGTTGTTTAAGCATCAAATCTGTGGTCGGTTTGTCAAGAATCAGCTTAATTAAAAAGATACGGCGACGGTTTGAGGTCCTGCTCGCGGGACGGCTGAGCCCCACAGCACCGGGCCGTCAGCGCTCTGCTGTCCGCCGAGAGCAGCCTGATCTCGGCTGGACTTTTTGAAATGATCCGGTGTATCGATTAAACATGAGTTATAATTTGGTTTCGAGGATCTAACAAGCAATCTTTATTATTTATTCACAGTCACATTAAATCATTTTGACTGAGGGAATGGTTAAGATCTTAAGAACTTAAGATTTTAATTTAACTTTGAACTACAGAGGTGTCTTATTCCTTTTGACCGAATTGTTTGCAATTATATGTGTA
>NC_136589.1:21350656-21510656 GCF_910589615.1 Taurulus bubalis
TTATATATATATATATATATATATATATATATATATATATATATATATATATATATATATATATGCTTATATATATGCTTATATATATATATATATATATATATATATATATATATATATATATATATATATATATATGCTTAATTGACCTAATTTTATTCATTTTGTGATATACCTCACCTGAATGGCCCAGACTTCCGTATATTTTTCTGTTTGTGGCCCTCAGTGAAAAAAAGTTTGGACACCGCTACTTAAAGGATAAGAGGTAATAGATAATTAATGGATTAATGGATGGATAAACAGACAGATGGACAGATGGATGGATAAATGGATGGATTGGATGAGATGATATTGTGGCCTGATGCAGCATGACGTCAGATATCTGAGTCCGTCATACACCAATTACAGGATGCCAGAGTTGCACGGCGAGGCCTTTTTGGAGACTTAAAGATAAGTGGGGCCAGCCACTGACGGGACGTTAAGAGGCGTTGTCATGACGCTGGGTCCATGTCTCTTTGTCCTGTTTTCAGTCAGCCTCTAACTCAAAACACAGAGCCACAGTGGTATCAGTACCGAGATGAGCCATGATCCACCTGCAAAGACTGCTGATCTATAGATAGGCTTCATCACACCTGAACATTATCAGCTCATCATGGGCATCTTGTCTAAATACAGCCACATTAACCCGAAGTGGGAAACACAAACACAGTGGAGATAAGTGGGTTGATTTCACCTTGAAAACATCCCACAGCTTTCCAATAATTTCAAAACAACACATGTTTTATTAGAAATAGTACAAATTATTTGCTCTTTCAGGACTTTCACGAACAGTAAGATAAACATGTTCTGACAGATTTGATGAACGGCTGCGTTTTTCTTATATTTTACTTTTAAAAACTTAAAAAAGTAAAGAATGTCAGTTACCCTTCGGATTTGAACAATCTTGTCGCCCTGGTGGCATAATTGCAGACTCTCAGACCCTTCTGCAGTTAAATAAAAGGTTTTTACAGGGACTCTGGTGCTCGGAAACACTATTCTGTCCACAGGGACAGAATCAACACAAAATGGACGTTTCTCTTTAAGAACAGGTGGAAAATGGTTTCGTCAGAATAATCTTTCTAAGTTAATTATTTTATATCATCTGGGAAACAAGTGGGAAAAACAAATTATTGTTGTAATTCATGCGCTTTAAACACATATATTGTGTGTTATCACATATCATTTATATAATTTATTCCAACACTGCCATAATAAGGACATCTTATTCATACACTTCAGTATATTAATATATATATATATCATATAATAATATTCACTATAATTTAATATATAAATACGCGCCGTCCTGAACCCTCCAAGTGCCGACTGCTTCGCCCAGACATGAGAATTCCGACCTTGCGTCACTTCCTCCCAGTCACATTATTCAATTCAATTAAATTTTTCAATTCAATTCAGTTTATTTTATATAGCCCAACATCACAAATACAAGTTTGCCTCGGAGGGCTTTACAATCTGTACACATAACATCCCTGTCCCGGGACCTCACATCGGATCAGGAAAAACTCCCCCAAATAAATAATAATAATAATACATTGCATTTGTAATGCACTTCATATTTAAACAATCTCAAAGTGCTACAGAACAGGATAAAACAAGAACATTTTTAAGATATATCTAAAAGCAAAGCCCATAAAAGATATTTTAGCAGTACGCTTTCTTAAAAAGGTGAGTTTTTAGGTCACGTTTAAAAGCCTCTGCAGTCTGTGGGGCCCTCAGATGGTCGGGGAGGGAATTCCACAGCCTCGGAGCTTCAGAGGAAAAGGCCCGATCGCCCATAGTGCGGAGCTTGGTTCTGGGGACTTGGAGGGTATTTTTGTTTGCAGAACGGAGGTTGAATGAGGAGGTCTGGGGGGTGAGCAGTTCTTTTAGGTATTGGGGGGCATGTCCGTGAATGCACTGATGAGTGAGGAGGAAGAGCTTATACTCAATTCTGTGTGGGATGGGGAGCCAGTGTAATGATTTCAGAACGGGGGTGATGTGGTCGTATTTGCGGACTCTTAGCAGGATCCTGGCAGCGCTGTTTTGAATATGTTGTAGTCTCTGGATGTTCCTGTTAGAGATTCCGGTGAGGAGAGCATTACAGTAATCCAGCCTGGACGATACAAAGGCGTGGACAAGTTTCTCTGCATCTGTCAGGGTAAGTGTTGGACGGAGTTTGGCGATGTTCCTGAGGTGATCGAAAGCTGTCTTGCAGAGGTGTTTGATGTGGGTGTCAAAAGTGAGATTGGGGTCCATTTTAACACCAAGGTTGGTGACAGATGTGGAGAGAGGGACGTTTTGACCCGAGAAGGTGATACAGGTGATGGTGGAGGAGCGGAGCTGATGTGGTGTGCCAACTAGGATGGCTTCTGTTTTTGAACTGTTTAGCTGAAGAAAATTGAGTTTCATCCACGTCTCTATGTCCTCCAGGCAGGTGGTGAGTGTGGCCATAGAGTGGGAATCAGAAGAAGTGGGGGTTGTCCTCATATAGAGCGGTGTGTCATCAGCATAGCAGTGATAGGATACCCCATGCCTACTGATTATATTACCCAGGGGAAGCGGATAGAGGGTGAAGAGAGTGGGGCCCAGCACTGAGCCCTGGGGCACACCGCAGGTGACGTTGTGGGTGTATGATTTTGCTTTTCCCAGGGTAACGTATTCCGTTCTGTCGGATAGATATGAGGTGAACCAGTTATGTATTTTATCAGAGAGTCCAATAGTGTATTTCAGACGGTGAAGGAGGATGTTGTGGTCAATTGTATCAAAAGCAGCTGTTAGGTCAAGGAGGATGAGTAGAGATGGGGAACCGGTATCTGCTGCCATCATGAGGTCATTTGTGACCCTGACCAAGGCTGTTTCAGTGCTATGGCCAGGGCGGAAACCAGACTGAAACTTCTCAAAAAGGTTATTGTCTTTGAGGTGATCGTGAAGTTGTGCTGCAACTGCCTTTTCCAGAACTTTGGACAGAAATGGAAGATTTGAAATGGGCCTGTAGTTGGAGAAAACTTCTGGATCCAGGGTGTTTTTTTTTAGTAGTGGTCTGATGACAGCAGTTTTTAACGCAGATGGAATATGGCCGGCCAGGAGGGAGTGGTTTATGATCTTGGTGATTAGTGGAAAGATGGCAGAGGTGTTTGTTTTTAACAGAGCTGATGGGAAAGGGTCCAGAGCACAGGTGGTTGGCTTTGTGTTTTTGATCATATCCTCCACTTCCTTCTGTGTGACATTTGAGAAGGAGCAAAGACGCTGGACAAACTCAGATAGTGGGTCGGTGGTTGTAAGAGGCAGAACAGCAGTGGCGGAGAGGTGTGAGCGGATGTTTTCAACTTTTTGTCGGGAAAAAGTGATGTGCATATTGCATCTATTCTCATCTGTATGGACAAGTGAAAGCGGTTTGAGAAGATGATATACAGTAGAGAAAAGTTGTTTAGAGTTACCGGGGCTGTTGTTGATAATGGTGGAATAAAACTTGGACTGTGCATCTCTCAGAGCTTCTGCATAGGCCTTCCTGTGTTCTCTATATGCCTGTTTGTGAACAGTCAGTCCAGAAGCCTTGAGCCGCCGCTCGATGACACGCCCAGCAGTCTTCATCTTACGCAGTTCGCAGGTGTACCAGGGTGCTGAGCGCGAGAAGGAGACTGACCTGGATGTTATGGGGGCATGAAGGTCCAGAAGACTGCTCAGGGACTGGTTGTAGGAATCCACTAAGTCAGTGCCAGAAAGGAAGTTGGTCGAGCCAATGGAGAGAAGTTTGAGGTCCAGAGTCAGGGCATCCATGCTAATGTTTTTCAGATTCCTGAAGTGGATCTGCCGCGTGGGTTTGATGTGGGGAGAAGAGAAAGGCAACTTCATTGATATTATTTTGTGGTCAGACACACCAAGATCATAAACCTGTAGGTTGGTGATGGGGGCGGAGTTTGTGATGACCAGGTCGAGTGTGTGTCCCCTTGAGTGTATGGGGACATCAACATGTTGTTGTAGGTTTAGGGAGTCCAGTAGCTGAAGGAGATCGGCAGCAGAGTGGCATGAAGGGGTGTCAACATGAATGTTTAAATCTCCCAGGATTTTGGCATTTGCAGATGTAGTGCAAAGCGTTGTGAGGAGATCAGACAATTCCTGGATAAAAGTGGAGTTTGGTTCAGGGTGCCGGTAGATGAGAAGAACAGTCATGGGAAAGGGGGGCTTACATTTAAATGCAAGACACAAGATGTTATTGTGGGCAGCGGGATGGGGGACAGCTCTAGGTCCTGACGGTGGATCACTGCTAGGCCACCACCACGGCCAGTGCTGCGTGCTGCCTCCAGGTAACTGTATCCGGGGGGACAGGCTTCATTGAGGATTCAATAAAGATAATAAAAACCCTTTCACAGGGAAAAAAGGGAAGAAACCTGAGGGAGAGCAACAGAGGAGGATTCCTCTCCCCGGATGGACAGAAGCAATAGATGTCATGTGGCCAGAATGAACAATGTAACGGAGTTACAGCACATTCAATGAATATGGCAGAAATTATTCATATAATGAGTAGTAGGCATGGTCCATGATCCAGATAATCACGATCCATGAAGCAGAAGGAGGTAGAGAGGAGGGGCATCAGCAGGGCCATGGCAGCAGGTAGGACCGGTTCCAGGCAGCCACGGATCCATGGAAAAACATGTAGAGTTAGTAATGTGCATTGAAGAGACAATAATTTACCAAGAAGGAGAGAAAGAAGAGGAGAAGAGGAGCAAAAGAGGAAGAGAAGAGGAGAAGAGGAGCTCAGTGTGTCCTAAGATGTCCCCCAGCAGTCTAGGCCTATAGCAGCATATCTAGGGGCTGGACCAGGGCAAACCTGAGCCAGCCCTAACTATAAGCCTGAAACAGCCCTAACTATAAGTGCTATCAAAGAGGAAAGTCTTAAGTATACTCTTAAATGAGGTGACCGTGCTTATACACACAGCCGACAAAATAAAAGTATTAAAAATAACGTCCCATTTAAAACCTGTGTTTCTGTTAAGGCCGCCGATTCCATTGCCAGTACAGCACTTAGTGTAAAAGAAAACAAACAAACGTGTTTCCTCTTTTATCAGTGCTGTAACAGAGGTCTTAACAGGTGACCATGTTAACTGGTGACTGTAATGGAAATTTTTACTTGTCAAAATTCCTTCAGTGGAAAGCAAATGCGATGTGAAACACTTAAATGTCTTTAAGTATTTATTAAACAGAAACTAGTAAAACATTCAGCTGAATGGGCAGAGCTCTTCCCCACAAAATGGTTCAGAGGTCTGACCCGGAAAAATAGTTCACATGAGTTTTATACATCAACAATTATTTTTGAAATGGTTGCCCTCTCCCCTATCCCCTCCCCCCACGCTGCCAGCGTGTAGACAGGAGACAGTCCACGTCACCCAGCTGGCGCCTGCCGCTTGGTCGCGGCCCTGAGAAAGGAAAAGTGATAGCCAAAAGGAAGAAAACAAGAAAACAGAGGAATCCAAAACAATAGGAAGATACCCTTGCTATCATCCCAAGGATGGCTCGGTTCAGTCTGGGCGAACTGACCTCACCAAATGGTCCACATGTTTAAGAATAATACCTTCTAAATAAAATCTCCACCACAGTGACTTTTAGTCGTTTTCGTTTTATGAGAAGGATTGACACTGTATTTAAAAATGAAACAACACAGTATTCACGAGGACAGCTACGTCTTATCTAGAAAGTCATCAGTTAACACGGTCGCCTGTTAAACCGTAACACCGGCATATGCGATCTTTACAACATTAGCGTTAGCTTCGATGTAGCGTAGCATCAGCTGACAGTGGGTCAGTCAGTCATCTCGTCTGCTTGAATGGCGATAAAATCAGCGTTCTTTACTTGTAATCCCTTAAAACCGACATTATACAGTCCAACATGGCAGCGCCTGCTTCCCTTTCATGCTGGTCTGGTCTGCTTAGTTCAGGAGCTGACCTGGGACCAGGAGTTTTTCTGCCATAGTTCTTCTCTCAAACGGGTCTTGGAGGAGAGATTTGATCTAGTTAGGGTTGAGTCATCTTGCAAGAGTAGCGCTGGTGCTGGTATGTTTTATTGTCATGACGTTAAAATGTTGCTGTGAGAGAAGGGAATCCGGCGAGAACACAAGAGACCGGCGTGACAAGAACACGCAAGATTTGAATGAGGCACGGGAACGCGCACCGTTGGGCTTGATGAGAATAGCCCTCCCAGAAGTCAACACAGACACAGACAGCTCAGAGCTGCATGTCTGTGTTGTTTTACAAATATTACTGGGTATATTCCATAGCTCAAAAACACAAATATGGACAAATATACAATTATTTATATATATATATATATTTTTTTTTTTTTGGTGGCTCATTGTGGCTGGGGCCAAGCCCTATTGCCCTCTATTGGCCGCCAGCCACTGTCCCCACCCATTTTACAGTTAAGAAAAATGAAGGAACTTGGAAAGATTTCTTTCTTTAGTTATAAACACAGGAGAAAACTATTTAGATCAGACTCAGAAACGGGATCACCAGAATATTTTTTTCCCACTTGCCTCTCAGGGCTTCTGTAATGCTGTGAAGTTTGAAGTGAGTTTAGAAATTTGGGGACGAGCTGCTCACACAGAGCCATGTAAAAGCTTCCTGTCATCAGAGACGGCGGAGACATCTATATATATTTAATATTTAAACATTTCTTCTCACTCCGAGTTGGATGAAAAACAAACAACACTGTAACTGCCAATGGGACCAGCACTTAGAATATATGAACATCACAGTGTCTTTGTATTCTGGTACCCTTGGTGTTTGAATCTAAAAAAGTAGCAAATGAAATTTAGAAGAGAGGAGTTGCGAGAAGTAGAGAAAGTCAATACAGAGGTAAGAGTTGAATGAGTGCTGTCGGTAATGGAGGACACAAGTCAGAGAAGAGACAGCGGTGTTGTAACAGATTGACCAATTTATATTAAGTTATGGAGGAAGTGACCAAACTATTAATTGTGGATTGGAGAATGAATTGCAAATCTTGCAATAAAGCATTGTTCAACAGAGAGACAGTAAATTCCCGAAGCAGTAGGTAAACATCAGCTGTGACTGTAAATTCTGTGTAACTTGATGGCCGGTTTGTGTGCTCCCTGCAGGGCGCTGTCTCTACACCTGTGGCGGCCGGCCAATAGAGGGCAACGAGGCTTGGCCCCACCCACCTTCAGCCACCAAGCGATGAAATATATGAAATATACCGAGTAATATTTGTAAAATAGGATATCTGCGCCAAATATATGCTTTTCCTGCTTGTCCTCTCTGCTCCAGTGCACAACTCTAATGCTCGTGCACGTCGTGGGCCTCAAGCGATTCTGCCGAACAAAATCATAATTTATTTAGTGTCATGTTCCCAAATGTAAGTGTAATATTCACTCACTAAGTTTCGTATTGGTGACATAGTGGAGGGCTTTGTATGGAATACACTCTATGTCACATACGTCAAACTCAAGGCCCGCGGGCCGAATCCGGCCCGCCGCGTCATTTTATGTGGCCCGCGACGGCTTCACGGACCCGTTTTGAATCGCAAACCTTTGCATGGGCTTTTATTTTGAAGGGGATTTTTAATGTGCTTTTATTTTGAAGGGGATTTTTGGGGATGCTGCGTCAACCTTTACTTGCGTGAGTTTACACGTTGGACTATTTGTGATAGATACTTTTTTATTCCATGTTTGTGCATGAAAACCCTGAGTCTGTTAAAAAAGGCTGAAGTTATAAAAATATTATGTGTGTTGTATTACCTCATGTCCTTAAGATGCACTTTGGGGTTTTTAATTGAGTGTAAGAGGGAATATTTCAAACAATTTTTTTTGTGTTGGCACTGTGATATTGTGTACTTTCTCAGGTTCAAACTGCACCATATCATTAAATTAATTTGAGAAGTTAAAATTGTTCCTCGCATTGGATCTCAGCTTTGTCATTAAGGGGTCAAGGTGGGTCCTGCAGCCTGACCAGTTCAGAACCACTGCCCCAGACCAGTTGAACCACTGCCCCAGACCAGTTGAACCATGCATGTACACTATTTTTACACTTGAATAAACAATAATCTAATACAAAGACAGTTAACATTATGTTCGGGAGGAGTTAAATGTATACAGTGTTACAGTTACAACCGGCCCTTTGAGGACGACCATGATGCTGATTTGGCCCGGGGTGAAAATTAGTTTGACACCCCTGCTCTATGTGGTATGTCGTGGCATATTAGCAAGGATGTGGCGGATGAGGAGTATGACTTTGCATCTGGTGAGAGAGTCTGGAGAGAACAAAAGAAGTAAAGCTACGGATTCCACAAAAAGGACGGTACAGTGACGCATTTCCCTGTCGTATTTCCCCCCTTGGATGGAATGTGACGGCAAACATTTGTTAGCATTCCTCTGGCAGGGTAGGAGCGCGGGTTGCTAGCCAACCAAGCACTGCTATTGCTCATCGCGTCTGATAGTGATACTTGTTACCCTGAGAGGTTATACGTTTTTTTTTAAATGTTACGTTTCTACATTAAAAACCTGTGGAGCTAACATTAGCAGAGTACGTTAGCATGTCAATAACTAGCGTTACCACTTCTATGCTACTGAAGGTATACTGACTATATACACATTAGGGGTGGGAATCACCAGAGGTCCCCCGATACGATATTATCACGAAACTGCGATATTATCACAATACTACAATATATTGAGTATTGTGATTTATTTACTTTTTTCAACCGCAAATTGTCCCAAAAAGGAAAACTTTGTCAACATATTTGATCATTATATGTGTAGCCGAGGGTTTGTCTTGCGCCTTCAATGTACAATAATAATAACACCACGATGGCCCGTAAGTTGGCATAAGACGGCAACCACTTTATTCTTGACTCGCTTCTCAATCCCACCAAACCTTCTCTCTCTCTCCTTCCGTTTTCCCCTTCAGAATAAAAGCCCGTACACAATATAATAGCTTACATATCTCCCATCCTCCTGAAAGAAATGTCCCCGTTTCTAAACGCTCCAAATGCAAGAAGAAAAAAAAAAATCCCCAAACTTAGTAACAACTTGTCTTAATACACAAAGTTGACCAGTAAACATTATACATGTCCCCATCACCAAACTGCACAGCCTCCAGTAAGTCTGCCCCGCTAGTCAATGCACACCAGACATATAGCTGATCCACCATAGCGTTTAGACACAACATACATATAAAGCATGTGCTGCTACAATAAGGAAAACATGTTAACAGTAAAGTCACACATTCAACACACAAATCAGTTAACAATAGTTGAAAAAAAGTCCCTTAAATATACCGGTGGTCTCACCACCCTCTCAGAACGAGTAACAGTCCTTTGTGGTTCACTGATGTCGGTAACTAAAATAGTCCCTGTGTCGCCAGCGATCCATGGCTCCTAAACCCCACAGGCCCTCTGGTGGCCCCTCGTCCTGAAGCGAAGGAGCACAGTGAGGAGAAGCCGGGAGGCTACTTGAAGAACCCGCAGGCATCAGCACAGCGTACAGTTTAGTCCATCATCATGAGCAACCTGCTCCGGTCTGTGGATTTCCCGAGAACTGTAGCTCTCTTCAATTACCCCGTCCGCAACAGGGCCTCCACTAGCCGGTCAATTGATCCGGGTCAGTTCATTATCAGAGTCACGGCTCCTTCACGCCGTCTGGCCTAGCAGGGGAAGCCTCGTTCTTCCCCCCTGGCAAAGGGCGGCAGCAGGTCGATACTGGCCTGGCTGGCAAACGGCCGCTCTCCACGCCGCACATTGAAGACCAGAAGTTCTTTGTTGTGCCTCCACATTGTGTCGTTTTTGTCTTTCCTTTTTTTCTTCTCTTCTCTTTCCGTAAAAAAACTATTGTGATGACATTTGTACTGTCTTCACGCGCGTTAGCATTGGCTAACGTTAACTAACTAGCTGGCTCACTTCGGCGAACTGCCTTCTACACGAGTCTTGATTTTCTCCCAATGTTTTTTTTTTTAGGCGCAAGACAATCCCACCGCTGCCACCAATGTAGCCGAGGGTTTGTCTTGCGCCTTCAATGTACAATAATAATAACACCACGATGGCCCGCAGGTTGGTATAAGACAGCAACCACTTTATTCTTCACTCACTTCTCACTCCTACCAAACCTTCTCTCTCTCTCCTTCCGTTTTCCCCTTCAGAATAAAAGCCCGTACACAATATAATAGCTTACATATGTTTTTAGTCTGTTCATCTTACTGCAATCTTTTTTATTGCAGCAAAATGTGATTGTCAAGGAGACAAACTGACCAACACTGTCATAAATGTTGCACCTGACAAACTGAACTGTTTGTATTACAGTCTACACACTCATTCGAGCTGGACGCGCCAGAGAGGGGGCGGGGCTTATCTCCATGCAAACAGTTATCATTTCCACCGTCCACCATGGAAATAACCACCATTTCTGATTTATACTTGTACTTGTGGAAATCTCAAAAACGTCGGAACATCAAACGCCCTCGTGTCTGGGTTTATAATATTATCCGTCGGCACACACAGCTCGTGAATTTCACCGACATCAGGAACTGCGTCGGGATGACGGCCGCTTCCAGCGCTACTAGAGTACCCGTAGCCAGTTTGATTTATGCTTTTTTTAACGTCTTTGACCAGCGCTGTGTCGCGAATATTGTCCCGTGCGTCGTACAACAGCTGTGCGAGCAGCGGCGCTACGAGTGACAGGAAGTCCAGACGTTTGATTTAAACACAGATGGCGCATTTCTAATTTCTTTCTCCGTCGTCTCCATTTTTGTTGTGACCAACTTCCTACCACCACGCTGACCCGGGACCTCTGCTGACCTCACCACAAAACAACACAGCACCATCTAGTGGGCTGAAAAAGCAATTTATTTTATTATTCTAGGGCCAAAAGATTTATAATTGATATAATAAAAGATTGATACTTGGCTTCCGTGTATCGATACAATATCGGCAAGCAAAATATCGCGATACTATTCTCTATCGATTTTTTCCCCCCACCCCTAATACACATGCTGCTTCTGCTTTTAAGTGATTGTGCCGGTGAACAAAGAGGAACAGTGTTGTTCCTTAATGTCATTGTCTTCAGTCTCCATTTCCAGTAATGAGGTGGTTCACTTTCATACTGATCTGTAGCTTCAGCTTCTACCTTTATCTTTTTAACCTGTTGTCACTGCTGAATCAGTTTGTCATCCTGGAAATATCCTTCAACACATAGTGTAGACTCTTCTGTCTGCAATCTGCAATCGCTTTTTATCGTTTTCTCCAAAAATGTGATGCTATTTATTCAGAGAGTGTAGTTAATGACAGTGTGGCTCCATGGCAGCAACATATTACAATGTTTCATATAGTTTCAAGCTGCTCTCTTACATTAACTGACCTCTAGCACGAGCAGATGGCCGTGTCTGTGGGGTCTCACTATGAAAACAGATCTGAAGGAAGTGGAACTAACAGTAGCATACGGTATTAGTGCACTGCCCTTAGATTTAACAGTCCACGCTTGATTTGTGTGTGTGTGTGTGTGTGTGTGTGAGAGAGAGTGATCCGCCACAGAGTGATCTGAATAGATTCTCTCTCTGTATATGTTACATAACGGATCTGCCACTCGAGACAGAAGGCTGTACGCACACAGTGTCTTAGTATATGTGTGTATGTGTGTGTGTGTGTGTGTGTGTGTGTGTGTGTCTGCGTGATGAAGAAGGTGATAGAAAGGGAAAGAGCAGACACACACAGTTCTACTTTCTGAAATACTGCCGATGACTCGTTGAATTGTTTTAGTGCAACTTGAGAGTTTCCAGTTTGATTTACTGTGTCTCCTAGAACAGAGGTTACTCTACAAGGGTGAAAAACAACTTTTCAAAGATGTGTATTTATTCATTGAGGTTATTCAACATTTGAATCCTACAATAAATGTAGTAGAGGAAACAAATCTATTGCGCGAATTTGGCTTTTAGGTGCAAAGCATCGTGTAAATTCACAAGCTCAGTAGGAGCAGGTCTAACAATTGCACCACCGATTGCTGAATATAGTCATTTTAAAAGTGAAAAGTGTATGTTATCAGAGTGAACGAATGTCTGTTGTGAGACTACTAAGGAAAGGTGTGTTCAGATTGTGTCAAGTACTCTATACTCTATAACATATGTTGAGTCTGGTTCTGTATTGTTCCCGTACATACCTTCCCAGTGTGACCACAATGTGAATAAATTCAACCAAATGATTGTCGTATGCAGTTTACATCCATGTCTGTCAAAAAAGTCATCCCTTCAACATTTCATCCTATTCTAATAGACCGTCCCATAATTAGCATATACATTCTTGAGTTAGACAGGTAGGTGGATGGATGGATAGGACTATGCAAAGCTACACCCGTGAACACATATTTCCACACAACACGAACAAACAAAAGACATTAAAGAGTAGAGAATAATGCAATACACATACACACCCAGAGGTATTTTTCTGACAGTCATGTCCACATCATGTCTGGTATACTCTTCTGTTAGAAAATAGCCAAAGCTAAGCTTTAAATAGTGATATTCAATAATATTATAATCAATAATATTTTATTCTATACGTCTCATTTAAAATGTCGCCCCAACATAGTTTTTCTCTAACCAGATCCTGGAAATATAAAATGATATGACCCTCAGAACAGCTAGGAAGCCTAGTTGAGTCGCCTGAGACCAATAGTCTCGTGAAAACAAGTCTGTGAATCTACGACTGAACATCAGGCTGCTGAGCACAGAGAGAGAGGAGAGGCTGTTGTACCGACAATATTGGTAACACTTGTGGACACTGGGAGGAGACATATAGATTCCATTGTTTTCCGATTTTTGGAAAAGAAATTATCAAAGAAATTCAACTTCTGTTTTTATTTTTTTATGATGTATGGCATATTAACTGTGTTATACTGTTGAGGTCTCTCTACTTCTATCCATGATTGGTCTGTTTCCATAGAGATGCGGGACCTACACATTGTAGTGAAAAACAAGTACAGAGAGAAAAACAATACGCCCTGAAACTGCTGGGTTCAGAGGGGCGTTGGTACATATTGGTAAAAATTTTAACCACGATACTTTTCTACTGACGGTATACCGTTCAACACTCAACACAGTTATGTGATGTACTGCCCTTCCAGCTCTCTTCTCTTCATCTTACTCTAATGTACTCGTCCTCCTCTCAACCCAGTTACTCCATCACTCCATCACTTCGAATGTCTGAATGATCTGAATATATCTACATCTCATCTATGTTCCCCACTTCTCTGTTGTTTTTGCCTTTTCATCAATTGTGTCTCTTCTTGGAAAAGTCCTCACACACACACACACACACACACACACACACACACACACACACACACACACACACACACACACACACACACACACACACACACACACACACACATGCACTTGTAAGTCCTCTGTGCCTGACAGGCAGCCTCCTGAGCTCTCTACATGTCAGCTTCTGTCTCTTGTGCTTCCTTTGTAGACCAGCAAGGACATTTGTTAGCATTCCTCTGGCAGGGTAGGAGCGCGGGTTGCTAGCCAACCAAGCACTGCTATTGCTCATCGTGTCTGATAGGGATACTTGTTACCCTGAGAGGTTATACGTTTTTTTTTATAAATGTTACGTTTCTACATTAAAAACCTGTGGAGCTAACATTAGCAGAGTACGTTAGCATGTCAATAACTAGCGTTACCACTTCTATGCTACTAAAGGTATACTGCTTTGTGTGTCAAGCAGGAGTGCATGCAAACTCTTCTTTAACTCAAATAGTGGTCCCTCATTTCTCCCCAGCTCTCCGTCTCTGTATCTATTACCAGGCATCAGACCCCCAAAACAGTCTTTGTTCATGTCCCTGTGTGGTTTCAACACCTGTAAGAAGATTAAATAGAATCCAGGAATGTCAGTTTTGAATGTCTTTTGAGTATGTGGCATATTTAAAATGTGAGAGACTCATGTGGCTGCCATGAGCTTCAGTCAGTGATGCTTTTAAGGCCTTTTTTATTCTTCTTCTTCTTCTTTATGTGCTCCAGCATGGACACATCCTTAATGCTGATGACACCCAGGTTTATTCAGCCCTCTCGGA
This sequence comes from Taurulus bubalis, assembly GCF_910589615.1. NCBI lineage: Eukaryota > Metazoa > Chordata > Actinopteri > Perciformes > Cottidae > Taurulus > Taurulus bubalis. Next base: position 21,364,764 of record NC_136589.1, read on the forward strand.
CCTCCCTGTCAATGCATCGAACAAGTTTACAGCTGGGTGTCTTTGACTGAATAAGCACAAAACTAAACTAATTCACCACTTTGGGCCTTGAATCCTTCCATCAGAGAAGAAAACTCCACTAAAAAAAACTTTCATGGGGAAAAAAGAAGGATTTCGAAAAACTCCGTAATACCCCTCAGATATGTCAGCAGTGCACACCTGCTCGACCCAGTGGGGAAGTAGATTGAAGTTCATGCCGGTGCTACTACTCAACCGGCATGCTGTTCTCAGCTGCAGCCGATGCAATTTAACAGATACAATATGACAGATAGATTGTGAAGGAGACGGACACATATGTCCTCATGGGCTATGTTGTTTTCTTTTTACACATTATGCAAATAATTCACTTTCCTGAAATGATCCATTTTTTTCTTCAGATTACATTAATTACATAACTTATAATGTTTTGATAAGAAATAAGCCAACATGTTGCTCTGATGGTTGTTTCTAAGGCTGCGTTCACACCAAAAGCATTGCAAATTATTCACGCAAGTAGATTACATGCAAAGTCAATGCACAGATGCAAATTCGCATGACGCTGAGTTGCGTAAGCCAATCAGCGTTGAGAAACTCCACCCGTCGTCACCGCCGTCCTGCCATTGAATCAAACTGCTGCTGGTCCGCCTGAAGTAGCGCTGGAAGCGGCACTCATTCAACCACTGAGATGTAAATTTGAAAGGAAGTGTGTGTGCCACGATGCGCCTGTGTTGTCTGTTTGTCTGCACGTTATTAGTGTCTCTGTGTGTGTGTGTGTGTGTGTGTGTGTGTGTGAGTGACTATGACGTATGATGCAGCTGATGCTGCTGATGAAGCTCTGCGAAGGAAGGAGGGAAGAGATTCTGAAAGAGAATAAATTACAGCCTTACATGTTCAGCTGTAAACCTCAGCTGTCCAAATTAACTGTCTCATAGCACTACACGTCACATATGCAAGGTGTTTGCTCAAAAAAGCTGGGGGTGTCACCAATTATTCTGCATTATACATACAGTTATAGTATTTAACTTTCATTTAACTTCAGCTTTTGACTAAGTTTTAATCTTTGATTAAGTTTAGTTGTTGATTTTGTTTAGTTGTAATCTAGACGGCAGACAACAAAAGCATGCACACAAAGATACAAACGTTTCCTGGTCTTGATTCCGTGCGAACATCCTTGTACAAAGTATAACCAAGGCTTAAGTCATAAAAAACATATATGAAATCTGGATGTTGATCGTTCGTTATTGATATTAATAATAATGATGTATGATTCATGACACATTTTCGCAATGTCCCCAGATCATTACATATATACATACACATATATATATATATATATATATATATATATATATATATATATATATATATATATATAATTACATGAACTACCTGTGTAAATAAACAATGTGTGAGATGATTAAAGAAATAATAAAAAGTTCAAATAATTAAATGTCATTTCATCATTACATTTATTCTAATTGAAATATGTGTTATATCATGTGCATGACATTATAGACATTTTATTTTAACATTATTATTATTATTTCATCATGACATTTTTCTCAATAAGTTTAATTTCATAATGTCCCTTCTCATGTCACCACTCTCTCACCTTTTAGCCATTCACGCGCCCCCTGCCTCTCTGAAGCTAGCAAGCGTAATAACTGCTCTTGCTAGTGAGAACCACAACGAAGTCAGCGTTATTCTGAATCAGCTACTAGATGCTGCTGTTAATAAACACAGTACACAGAGACAGAAAGCACACTTCTGGAGCTTTGAAGCCTCACGTAGCCTAACAAGTCTGCTCAGCTACCTAGCTAGGCCAGCCTATTACCCAGCATCAAAGAGAAGCGTCTGTGTTAGCATTGGCAGCTAGCTCCCATTGACTTGTCCGTCTTTCTGATCTTTAACATGAAGGTAACTCTGATTTACTCTACAGTGGCTTGCAAAAGTATTCATACCCCTTGAACGTTTCCACATTTTGTACCATGTTCAAAGCTTGGGAAATCTTTTCATAGCCCTGCTTTAAACTTCTCCACAACTTTATCTCTGACCTGTCTGGTGTGTTCCTTGGACGTCATGGTCCTGTTTGCTCCCCAATATTCTCTTAACAAACCTCTGATGCCGTCACAGAACAGCTGTATTTGTAGTGAGATTAGATTACACACAGGTGGACTCTATTTAGTCATTCGGTCAACATTCAATCATTCAGCAGTCATCAGGCAACTTCTGAAGGCAATTGGTTGCACTCAGAGAAAAGGGCGCTGAATAATTTTGCACACTGCACTTTTCAGTTTTTTATTTGTGAAAAAAATGTAAAATCATATATCATTTTCTTTGTACTTCACAATTGTGTGACACTTTGTGTTGGTCTTTCACATAAAATTCCAATAAAATATATTCATGTTTGTGGCGTGTAATGTGACAAAATGTGGATACGTTCAAGGGGTATGAATACTTTTGCAAGCCACTGTATGCCCAAATTCTGAAAGAAAAAAACTATATTAATGATGTATTTCATATTGAACACTTTGGTGCTCCTTTATTTCCTGTCTGTCCTCTCCGGTGACAACCATCCAATAAACCAAAAAAAATCCTGAAACAAAACACAAAAAGCAGGCTTTGCACAGCCTTCATGAGGAAGGAAATGCTCTCAACCTGTGTTTTAGATCTTAAGGGTACATCACAGCAACACTGCACGTAAACAGGAAACTCCAAAGGGCACCTTAAATGTCAACCACATAGATAGATAGATAGATAAATAGATAGATAGATAGATAGATAGATAGGTAGGTAGGTAGATAGATAGATAGATAGATAGATAGATAGATAGATAGATAGATAGATAGATAGATAGATACTTTATTCATCCCTAAGGGGAAATGTGTTAATCATAATTAGATCATCTTCCCTGTCCATATGCTAACTTTCTCACCTCAACCTTTCTTACAAATATTATTATATGTTAAGATTTTATTTATGCTCAATTACAACATTTTAAAAAACCTGTTCTATTTTCTCTAGCAAAAAGCTGAGCAAATATTCATTAAATATTCGTATGGAGCGGACTCAGAAGTCATCATGTGACGGTGGGGGTGAGGTCATCTCCTGTTCTTCTCATAAATAGTTGTTTTCTGCTCCACATTCATTGACTCACACAATGCACACCGTTAGGAAGAAGACAACTCATTTCACAGTATAGAGAAGTTGGCTAAGTCCCTCCTTGTGGTTTTCAGAGAGTTACCATAGCAACATTAAATAGATTGGCTGGCAGCAGGATTTCCAGGGTTCTTAATGGAGCGATTAACAACTGGAGAAAGGTGCACATCTCCGTCAGGTGTGTCTGCAATGACCACTGCTGATGTTTGATTGAATAAAAACAACCCACAATTGCGAGGCTCTGGCGACGCATTCAGTTTTGTTGCGGCCCCGATACCAACAAGGGGGGGGGTTAAGAGCAGAACATGAGGCCATATATGAGGACCCAAAACATTTTGCAGTTTGCAGCATTATGTGCGATTAGAGGTCGACAGACACAGAGATGCATGCACATACAAACATGACCGATCTCATTATCTCCAGGCGGAGATATTAATAAGGAATGGGTATAATGTTGATAAAGAGTCATACAGACATAATATAGGTGCTTATAATCATGATGATAAAAGCCTCACAATCAATTACAAAAGTTGGTATGGTCATTTCATTGCATTTTGAAGAACTCCTAGTTAAATATCCAGTGAGATATAGATGAATACATGCAAAATAAGCTCTGTATCACAGGACCGGTCGTAAAAAAATTAATTGTGTGATATAGTGAGATAACTGTCTTGGGGGTGTGTGTCTTAGACTGTTGAATAAGACATGAGAGACCTCCGGTGTGCTCTAGATCCCTGTTCAGCTGTACAGTTTTCATATCCACACCCGGAAGCCCAGGAGGCAGAACCTTGGTCTCCCACCAGAGACCAGCATGAGCGGTCTGAATCAGCTGTCATGACCACCACTTCAGTTGTGTTCCTCTGATTCCTCAAAAGACTCGTTGCAGGTGACGTTGCCTCTTTCGTTTCCAGTGAGGCAGAAGTGAGCAGGGTTCTGTTGCAGGTGGCCTTCTGCCTGACAAACAACATGCAAATGCAGGCTTGAGATGTTTGAACAACAAAGCTGAAAGTACTTTGACTAAAGCCTCAGCACCTGTTCACTACGTTGCTCTCCTTCTTTTCTTCTTCCAGGAGAACCACACAAGTTTGATCCTTCCTTCAGAGGTCCGGTCCGCAGAAGGTAACTCCTTACTTCCTTCTTTACATACAAAGAGATGCCTTATTCTGTATTTTCTGTCCTAAAGTATGGATGCATATACATATATATATATACACACAGTATGGCCACACTAAGCCAACCAATATTACAACACTGTCTTTACTAGTATTTCCAGGAAATTCCAGGACAAAGCTAAGCAATGGGAAAACAGTTAAATCTCTTCTTCCTGGTCCTCTTTTCATTCAGTAAATAACATAATTGTGCATCACAACCAGGCAGCAACAGACAGTTCTGAAAATTTAATCCAACACCGAAGTGACTTAAACCTGCATTATCTCTACAGACCATCAGGGGGCGACTCCTCCGGTTGTATAGAAGTTCTCTTTTCAGTGTATCTTATCAGTGTACTTTCAGACACACAAGCTGTCAAAAAAAGAGACTTGTTCTTCCACTGATGTCCTCAATGTTTCATGTGTCCTTCGGAAAACCATATTCCATATTCCATAGTTCTTCTAAGTTCATAATCAGTTCACATGTTTGAATCTTGGTCTTACCCGAACCTGTTCTTGTTAAGACATTATTTATTTACACATCTAGAGTGAGAAATCTTAGTTTGAGTAGATATTGTGTCTAATTGTGGGCGTGGCTAAAGCTACTGTACATTCAGTGTCGAGGACCTTCAGTTTGAACGTTTAGGGAGCGAACATTTTCCCTTCAAACCCTCGTTTGATTACATTTTTAGGGCAGCAGGCAGACAACTTTATGGCTTTATGAGTATATTTTGCAGCTCCAAGGACAAAAGATGAATTTAACAGTCAATTAAACAGATCGATAGCTACAGTGCTAAGAACTCAGGAAAACAACGTCACAAAGAGGAGCGTGTGTGGCTCTTCTGCTCTGAACACCAAAACCCAGTCAGAATCAGTTACCAACTGGACAGTCCCAACCTTCCCTGTCCTCAAAAGTCACTGTGGCCCTTTCAACTTATTCAACAGATGGTGTCACAGTGACTTTCTACCACAATAGCCCTACAAATGGCTTCTGTACATCTGTCATGTTGTTCTCCAACACCATCTACTGATAAAGAGAGGCCAGACATTTCTTATCTGAGTAGTACGGTTTAAAGTGTTCTCATTAATGCCATTATAAGATCACATCCGTAGACCTGAAACTGTTTTTTAAATTTAATTAGACACTTCCCCCAACATAATTCAACAACTTAGGTCACTCCTCCCATGACAGGAGCCCCGTTTCTCCAGTGAGAGAGACACGTCAGGACGTCCATGTGACAAGTTGTCTGATTGAAGAGCGACCGGAGAGACATTGGACTGTGGGGACCAGGTCTCAGTGTCTGGCCCTAAGAAGTTGTCTCATAGTAAGATGCTTTAATGGAGGACACAAGGGAGTATCACAGACATCACAGGCTCACAGATGTTATTTATATCATACCACCCAATCATGTTTATATCAAGACCCACCCTTCACAATATCAATAATAAATCATATGTTTTACCCTACAGGTAACTTATTGCTTGCTATTACAGAAAACATCTTTTCCTAACTTCTTTTTCTTTTAGCCATGCACATGTCTAATTCCACTGCTACATTATGGGATGTTGTTGGGATGGAGTTTAAGGGCTTGTGAGAGACAGAGCACAAGGTCCCATATTGTAGAAAGTGAGATTTCTTTGTCTTTTTGGATTATAAAGCAGGACCTGGTGCTCTATAGATATATAGATACTGTGAAAGTACCCAGACCTTCAGACAGAAGTTGAGCACAGGTGTCTTCAGACAGACCGTTAAACATTGAAGCATGCCAACGTGTTCCAGAGCATAGTTTACCTAAATGAACCTGAAAATGAGCATGATGCGTGTCTGAGTGTGTGGACACGTCACAGCGGGTTTAGAGGTCTCATATGGAGCCGTAGCGGAATAAAACTAGTTTACCCACATCAACCGGAAATCTGACTTCAGTCCTCGCCATAATTAGCTTTCACACACTCAACACACACACACGATCTCATACACACACACACACACACACACACGCGCACGTCATTTTCATCTATAATTGCATCTTTTCCAGCCGTGCGACTGGGAGGAAATCTGCAGTTGCTCTCTGACGCTCCATCTATAATTTCTCCCTCGCTCCTTTCCTAAAGAGGAATAACCTCTTCTTCATTAAACTCTGAGCTCTCTTGCTCTGCTCGGAAACTTTTCCTCTCATTTGGCTTCCCTTTGTTTCTTTATCTTGCTCTCGCCAGAGCCCGAGGCACAAATCATTAAAGAATAGAGCAACATTTTCTTTACAGTAGCAGCACATGTAGCACGCGTTCCTTCACAGGAACTCTAAACACTGCAGCGTTTGCCTCATGACCACTTTCAACTAGAGTCACAGTTGTATCACCATCTGTGTCACGATAGTAGGACACAGATCTTCTCATCTAAAGAATATGATTCCGAAAGTTTCAGTAGCATGAAGTGTTTATGAAGATTGCTGCTGGTTGACAGCTTGTTTCTTCTCTGTCGTTTCAGAAGCTGCACTGATATCCTATGTTGTTTGATCTTCATCATTGTCATCCTCTCGTATGTGGCCCTGGGGATAGTGGGTGAGTGAGTCTACACACACACACACACACACACACACGCACACATGCACGCACGCACGCACACACACACACACACACATGCACAGTGAGTGTGGGAAAAAGCCTCTTTGATCAGTCTCTTCTTGTAGTGTATTCTCCGGTGAATTCTTGATCTCTCATAATGTTAGCACCCACACCCCACTACTGTCTGTGTGTGTGTGTGTGTGCGTGTGTGTGTGTGTGTGTGTGTGTGTGTGTGTGTGTGTGTTTGAACAAACTGAAAAAAGCAACTCCCTATTTAGTAACAGTAAGTAGCTGTGCAGGTGGGAGGTTCTTACAGTTTGTGTGTAACTAGGGCCCTCTTCTTTGTTGAACCTCTAGACACAAACACACACACACACAGACACACACACAGACACACACACACACACACACGACACATTCTCAGCCCAACGTGTCAAACACAGCAGCTTGGTCAGTTCAAGCAAGATGCTCTCCTCGCGTCACTGACAAGATCACTTGTTACATGCATGGTGGTCTTTTCAAAAGACACTACCGTCTTCACGGTTTAGGCAACAAAAGCACTCGGCTAGATTTAGGAAACAGAGCGTGGTTGGTGTTCATTTCTCAGACTTTTTTCATTTGACACGGGACACGAACAGCAGCCTGTGTTTGTTTGACCCATCTATTTTTACCAGTGACGGGCCGTGGATTTTCTACCTGCGGTTCAGTGGATCAGCTGTTTAACAGCTGGGTGCGGCGTAGTGTATTTGTGAAAAACAATTACATTATAAAATAGCTTCTAACTTTGAATTATATTTAAAAAAATGTTTTAAATTAAAATAAATAATTATAAAATAGCTATAACTTTGTGATTCTGTTAAGGCAAGCAGAGAAGACTTAGTAGGCCCTGACAGCCCGCCACTGATTTTTACCCATCTGATTTATATCTTCTCTTCCATGTGCCCCAATCACATTGATTGTTTAAGTGGATCTGGGCAGGTTCGGAGGAGGAGATGAAAAGAGAGAGATTGGGAAAAGAGAGGAGAGGAAGAATGAGATGAAGTGAAGTGAGACAGCACTCGGTCGGGAGGCTTATCTGAGAGATAGAGAGAGGTGTGAGAAGCCGAGGCAGTGAAGACAATAATCCAGCAGAAATCACAACAGAAATCTCTTTGTTGCCAAATGCTCAGCGGCCCCAGAAGTCACAGCAGGAAGTGGAGGAGGAAGCTGAATTAAAGCATTTGATGTTCTGGAGCACAGCTCCTCGGGAACTCTCAAACTCTGGTACTGTTAAGCCACTTTAAGAACCACAGTAGCTTACAATATCCACAGTTTTCATATTAGAACTACAGTAGCCCACAAAGCTCAACATACAGCCACTTCAACAAACACATGCTTTCAAAAGAAAACACAACCAAACACAGAAAACACAACCTTTGCTCACTGTCCACTGTCTTTGCTTCTAACTGACACACGCAAACTCTACGATACTGTCAAGCCACCTCAAAAGCTACAGCTGCAGTCAAACAGCAGGCAGAGCTTTTGGAGGAGTATGACATCATCTGTGTCCCATTTACTAGTATGAGATCACCCAATAGTGAGATCATTGGGCGCTTTCACATCCCGGTGCTGATTTCATATCCTGCTGCGTTTTATGCAAATATGTGCAAGAAATGGCCAAATTATTCAGTAATTCTGTTCTTTTCAATATGCAAAGGTTTAAAAAGCTGCTAGAGGCAGAATTGGTGATACTACTATTTCAATCTATTGATCTATTGTTTGAGCTCCTCACTCTCTTCCTACTACCACTCCTATTCCTGCTGCTACAGAACGGGCTCTCACTGTTACCACAATTGCTCTTATTGCCAGTCCCTCCCAAATGTGTGTGTGTGTGTGTGTGTGTGTGTGTGTGTGTGTGTGTGTGTGTGTGTGTCTGTGTGTGTGTGTGTGTGTGTGTTACCGAGGGCTACTGGTGACATCACCCTATAAGGGAGACATGTACACACAGACATGCACGCAGAAAACACACGAGCCGTCATTTCTACACACACACACACACACACATACACACACACACACACCTTCACCCGTGTAGTGTGATTGTACGGGTGAATGAATAAAGGGCCTGGCCACAGACGTACACACACACACTCTTACACAAAGAATCACTCCACTCCAGCTCTGCTACTACCAAACACTGATGACATCATTCCCGATGACATCACCCTCTCTCTCTCTCTCTCTCTCTCTCTCTCTCTCTCTTTCTCTCTCTCTCTCTCCCTCTGTCTCGTGCACCGTCTGCACTTTGTATTTAGACCCCATCTTAGTTTCATCCATCCTTGTTGTCAGAGCCTACACACCACACACACACACACACACACACACACACACACACACACACACACACACACACACACACACACACACACACACACACACACAGTATAAACACAATCTCCTTTATTTTCTCTCCCTTCATTGTCATTAATTACAGCAACCATTTCTCTGCACTGTAGATGTTTGAATGTCACAATGATGACACGGTTTACTAGTGAGACGAGGCAGGTGATTAGAAGCCTCTTTTCCACACAAGCTCATTCTTTTGTTTAGAGAGGATAGTCAATTTCTCCAATCCACTAATAGCATAGAAAAATCACAAAACCCGGCTATCAAAGGATTTAAAAATGTCAGTGTGAGGCACAGAAGCAAATGCCCACCAGTATCTGCAAAAAAGTCTCAGGTCATATCTCTTTAAATACTTGTAGTAGCACTTGTTCCTAGAGAGGCGGTAGCGTCCAGTCTGTCCTCAGTCCTCACCGCTGTCCTCTTGGTGAAGTCGTGTCCCGGTGACGGTTAGGGCGAAACAACATTGCCAGTCGTTTTCTCGTTTCTGACACTTTGGATTCAGTCCAGTTCAAAGCATTTATACACGCATTCACACACACATTCCAGATTATTGCCCTGCAGCTAGTTAGTAGTAGTTGTTTTGTTTGTTTACTTATGACTGTAGATGTAGTTTGTATGGACCTAGTTCATTAAATCACAGTATTGAGATGTATTTTCTAATTTTAGGCCACGGCACTGTTTTGGCGCAAAGGGATGATGGATGGTTATAAAACAAGTGAACACACTCTCATACACACATAGATTCCTAGCGAGCTAGTGAGCTAACGGGCTAGCGAGCTAGCCATAGCTAGCATGATCAATAATAGGTAGCTATGTGCCAACAAACTATGGAACACTCGTGCCACTGGGCATGGGCCCCCAGCACCATCATATTAATGTTCTTTATCACTTTGTGTTCTTTATAACTTTGAAAAGCTAGCAGAAGTCTCAGTTACAGAACATACTTAACTAATACTTAACTAACCAGTAGTAACTACTGAATTTTCTTATGCTTTGTAAGGCATAAATAGTCTACACTTTATATTAAGTCACAGAACATGCTTAACTAATACTTAACTAACGAGTAGTTACTACTGAATTAATGAGTAGTAACTACCTGAATTCATCATGAATTATAGCATTTTTTTATCATTTACTAACACTTTACAAATGATCTACAAGTCATGAATACTTAATTTACATATGGGGAGTTCATCATTTATAAAGTATGAAACCATAGCTTATTAATCAAGAATGAAACATGTATAACTGTGTTTATGAATGAGTTACTAATGAGTATTCATGTTGTAATACTGCTTTGTAAATGATGAATTCATTGTTTATTCATCTCCACACTGTCTCCCTGTTTCTGTCTTGTCTGTCTGTGTCGTCCAGCCTGGTTGCACGGGGACCCCAGAAAGGTGCTCCATCCAACAGACAGCTACGGACAGTTCTGTGGCCAGAAGGGGACTTCCAACGCGTAAGTGACTGTAATACACTCTACACCAGGGGTGGGCAAACTTTTTGGCTCAGGGGCCACATTGAATAAAAAAAATTGACAGACAGGCCGGGCCAGTATCAGATGGATGGAGAGTGTTTGTGTGAACCTGTCACGGGAGGACAATGTTGCGGACCCAAATGCAGACCACATGAGAGTATGAGTATCTGGTAAAACAGATTATTGGAGCCAAAGGGAAGGTGGGGAGCCTGTGGTCCGCCACAGGGGGTGCTGGGCGGTGTGAGACCCGTGGCTCTACACTGGACGACGGCGAGGCCGGCAGGGGGCGGTGTGAGAATATAACGTAAATGACTCAGCTTTTTTGTTCAACTCGCTGGTTAAATCTTCATTAATTTGTTCTACACGCCGAGTCACTGTTCTGCGTGATAAACTCAATTTTTCAAATTTGTTTTTGCTCTGTGGACATAAGAGACCTGCTGTTTCTACCATACATTCTTTCAAATACTCTCCTTCAGAGAAAGGCTTGCTGGCTTTTGCTAATTTGAATGCTAGCAAAAAACTTGCCTTGGTGCTTGATTCTTGTATAGCAGTTTGGCGGAGAAAAACCCCGTCTCCGGCGACAGAAAGTGATTCATATTACCGTAATTCTTCTAAAGTTAACGCTTTACGACATAATTAAAAAGGATTCTGACCGCTAAGAATTGGAGCTTTTCAGTGGTTTGCGGTATATTACGGTAATAAAAAAAATAAAAAAGTGTCGCCTTTGTCTGTGGGATCAGTGGGGGAGGAGTGGAATTGACCAGCGCAGCACAGCAAGTGTTGTGTGTCGCTCTAGTTCAGCAGAACACGGCAGGCAGCGGTCCGCACGGCGCGTACAAACTGCTGTAACGCCTCTCTGTTCCCGATTTGATTTTGCCAAAGCACGATGACCACAACAGACCAGCGTTGATGTTTCTTCATGCTTATTTATTGCACAGCGCTCTTTTAGGCTTTTCGTGTGTGTGTTCTTCTGCAGCAGAGCCGTGTGCGCAGCAGAAGGCAGACCAGGGGTCTTTCTGCTGCAGCAGAACACACACACGAAAAGCCTAAAAGAGCGCTGTGCAATAAATAATCATGAAGAAACATCAACGCTGGTCTGTTGTGGTCATCGTGTTTCGGGAAACTGAACTTGGGAACGGAGAAGCGCTACAGCGGTCTTTACTATAACTTTTTTTTTTTTTTTTAATGTTATAATAATTATAATACTCGGCGGGCCGGATAAAAATGCCCGCGGGCCGTAGTTTGCCCACCTCTGCTCTACACACAGATTCCTGTTCAACCTACGCTCTGTCACATGCTCACATGTCATGTAGTCACTCAAATTATCTACTTATTCTGTGTAAGATAAACTTGTAAAAGTTATTGCAACTAACTAACGAGCTAACTAAATAGAAAAGAAGAAAAACACATGTAACTTACATCTTGTGATGATATCAATGTGGGACAGTGCTGATAGGACAGAGGCTGGGATTTCCCCCAACGGACTGTGATCTCATCCCTACTTTTCATATTTTTCCGCTTGGGCAGTGTCAGTACCTGATCCCTCAGCTGCTCCACCCTTTCTGCGCATGTGCAGGTGTGCCTACCTACACTACACTAGACGGGCCCGGGAGGAGTGATTCAGCTCAAAGTTGTCATCATTAAATTCACTTGTAGAGTAACGTAAGGCACAGACGTAGGTAGCGCCATGTGACTCAGTGGCGTACGTGACGTCAGTAAAAAACACAGAACCTTTGGTTTCCCTTCTAATGACCACAATCATAATGTTCTAATACATACTTTTTGGTAAACATTTTGAGGCTGCATTGTGCTAAAGTTACACATAAAAATGTAACCTTGCAGACTTTTATTGCAGAATATTGCATACATTTAAGATGATACACTGTGGCATGAGGCAATAGCCGTGATGGAGATGGAGAGAAAGTGTTGCAAGTTTAGCTTAGCCTTCTGCTAACCTTCTCAGCCATCATGGCTGCTCCACCACAGCAGGCTAAGCTATTAGAGAGATGAGAACATGGCTGCTGGGCTTATCTTCTGAAACCAGTGGAGCAGGAAAGCATGGCGGAGTTACCTGGATGATTTCGCCATGCTTACTTGCTACACTGGTTACAGAAAATGATCTGGACAAAGTTGTCACCTATCTGACGATAGCAATGCGCTTTCCTACACTGTGACAGTGTGTCGTTAATATGGTCCCGTTGGTTTATGTAATTGTGTTTTTGCTTAACACATTTTCTACATTGTATTTGCAACAGGTTTGGTCTATCACGATTCTTTATACGTTTAGTATGAAAGCTACATCTTTATTCAGCTTTATGTATTATTCACGTAGCCTTTATACTATCGGTGAATATAAATAATTTACAGTGTGTTTTCTTACTAATATTTCATATTTGATTGACTCTTTTGCGGTGGTGAGGTATGTCACATCATATCTATTTAAGATATGTAATTATAAGAAGTGAGAGGAAGAACCTGGTGCTCGAAATGTAACACAGCAAGAAAAAAAAGATCTTCTCAAAGGAGCTACTTGGTGAGTGGATCTATGTGTTTTCATGAAAGTCGATATTTCTTTGAGCCAGCCACTGATGTGTCTATCTTATCCTTTCATGTTGTGATTATCACAGCTCAGTAATATAATCAATATGGCAATATGAAAGTTATAGAAACATCACAATTTAAATTATGTTTGTATTAATAATTAATTATGTTCACAATAAAATGATCAGCTAGCATATTTTCTTTTTTTATCACAGGTTGAGCATTACATTGATTTAATTATTGTTCATCATTATTCATTTACATTATTCAGTATGTTGCCAGTCATTGTGCAGCAACTGGCCAGCGTCGGTGACGATGACTTGTACGAGGCTCGTCTGTCGGGTGGAGGTGTGCTGCTGGGGTGGAATGCTGCTCCACTTCCTCCCGTCCCTATCGGGAGTTTCAGTTGCTAAAATCTCCGCAGAGAGTTTTTACATTTCTGTCTATTTATTTTATTTAAAGTCGTTACCTCTCTGGTGTCAAAACCTGCGTCAGATAGTTTCAGTCTTTCAAAACTGCACTTACAACTCATTTATTTAAATCTGATTTTAACCTGTCATGCTAGTTAACTATGTTTTAATGTTATGTCATTAATCTTGCTTATATTATTATTGCTTCTATTGTTCCTGGTTTTACCATGTGAAGTGCCTTTGAGTACCTCTTAAAGCGCTACACAAATAACATGTATTATTACTAATATTGTATAACTTCCATTTAACAATTTTCAGGAATACTGTGCAAAGGATTTTGGGATCCCAGAGGCTGTTATTAATAAACTGGTTCTGTCCTGTATTTCTTGGCTGAATTTGAAGTAGTCTTTGATATGAGACAGAACATATCAATCTGTTTTGATCCATCCGGGCCAAAACGACAGACTTCAGAAGATCCAGACCCAGAATTAAGACAACGTGCATATTTACTAACACTCAGTGGGATGAAAACTAAATGTTAGCAGTACAAGCATTTGGCAGTCTTCATACTCTGTGTCTTTTTAATTGAGGAATCATGCTCAGCATTGTCCCATTTAATTCTTAGTGTGAAAAATATAAGTTGATGCAACACGGAGGTGATCGATAGCATGTGGTTGAGCAGGCTGCAGGAGAAAACGGGCCGCACTGTATGCTTTTCTGGTTTGTGCTGCCATCTGCTGCTCATCCATTGTTTCCACATGCTGATGAGTTCTGCTCTTTTTATTCATATCATACAAACAATATGTGACACAGAAAAGGAGCCCACTGACATTAAAAGACCAAAAGGACATTTTATTTAAACCTAGTCTGGTCACCCTCTCACATATAGATGTCTACAAACTCTCACTGGATTACTTTGACAGTGAAGGAAAAGAGAAAACGTAATGATTCTCAGTCACATTTTGGAGTCTTTTTAATGATTTCTAAGCAGATTTATTTAAGTGTATTTGCCTTAAATGGCCATCAGAGGTTGCTCTGATTTTCTAAGGAAGTGTCAGACATATTATGTCTGTGTGTTATGACTCTGGAGCGAGGACAGTTTCCCATGCAAACTGCAGTCATTGGGCTCTCCGGGTTTGAAAGTATCTTCATCACCTCTGTGAGTTGCTGCTGCATCTCCAACTGCTGACTGTGCTGGTGAGCAGCCAAATCAGAAGCCACTAACAATAACTAACTTCCTGTTACGCTGACACACACGTCCCTTTCTTCCCACGCAGTGCTTACACTGCTTCTAAGGACACCTGGGGTCACTATGGGCCCCTATAGGGTGTTCATGCACAGAGGAGGGTATTCAATCAACTAATACTGACACAAATACAGTTCTAACAACCAAAGTGATTGGCATGAAAAAAGAAATGTGCTTAATAAAAACTGAATTAATGAAGGCGGGGAAAGAGGCCTGAGAATGAATGTGGTTACTTCAGGTCATGATTCATCTTTATCTTACAGACATCTCCGGGAAACCATTTCCTCCTGTAGATGTTACAGTTTCTACACTCACAGCATGATCAATACAGTCAGCATGGGTTGTCATATACAGTGTGTTGAGCAGGGGAAGGACCCAAGCTCAGACCAGGCAGGCAGAAAACACTTTAATGAAGGTCTTACACACTGAGAGTCCAAATGGCAGGAGCAGCAACAACATGTCACTGAAGGCTCCAAACAGCACCAAAGGTGAAAGACAAGGCGCCAACCAGCAGAGAAAAGACAGGTCTATAAATACACAAGAAACAATGAGAGAGCAAGGCAACTGGCTCAGTAGAGCAGGGCCTTCCTTCAACCAGAGGATCGGCGGTTTGATCCCCGGCTCCGTGTCACGTGTCCTTGGGCAAGATTAACCCAAATTGCTCCCGTAGCTATGCATACGGTGTATGAATGTTACTTAGTCCTGATGGGCAGGTGGAACCTTAGCCCCTCCATCAGTGTGGGAATGGGTGAATGATGATAAGTACAGTAGTTATTTTGCGCCTAGGAGACGCAAACAGTGGTCTCATGGGTGAAAGTTCTGTGTTTGTTTGACCAGCCACCACCGCTTTCTTGCATCCACCATGGAAATAGCCTCTAGTTCTGCTTTGTACTTGTTGTGTAAATTCCACATACGTCGGAACATCAAACTCCATCGTGTCTGGGTTCATAATATTATCCGTAGTCCCACAACAGTGTCTTTATGAAGCCGCTACTTCTGGCGGAGCAGCAGCAGTTTGATTCAGCAAAGGCAAGACGCCGGTGGTGGCGGGCGTAGCTTCTCAACGCTGATTGGCTGACGCAACTATGACACAACAGCATCTGAAGGAGTGCCGCTACTAGCGCTACTTCAGGCAGACCAGCAGCAGTTTGATTCAGCAACGGCAGGACGGCGGTGATGACGGGCGGATCTTCTCAACGCTGATTGTCTTACGCAACTCAGCGCCACGCAAATCTTTCGCCAGAGTTGGAAAATTTCAACTCTTGCGCTGCGTCAAATTATTATGAGTTATTTGCGCCGCCCGGCGGAAAATCTGCTTTTTCGCAACCTATCGCGTCTGTGCATTGACCTTGCATGTAATCTACTCGTGCGTCAAATTCGCAACGCATTTGGTGTGAATGTAGCATTACACTTACTGACTGTGGCTCTGTGGTTAGCATGCCTGTCTTTCAATCAGAGGATCGGAGTTTCGAGCCCCGGCCCTGCAAGTCCATGCTGATGTGTTATTGAGCAAGACACTTAACCCAAAACTGCTCCCTGTTGCTGTGTCTACGGTATATAGAAAAAAATGCAAGTCGCTTTGGATAAAAGTGTCAGCTAAATGAAATGTGATGATGGTAATGTGAAATGTATTTCAGCCACCATTCCAACAAATGAAAACAGAGCTGCATCCATCACTTTTAAAAGCTTGATGATCTCTAGTAAAACTATATAATTATGTTTGCTTTAACAATGGACAGGAGCAAATATAAGTTTGTGAGGTTGAGCCACCAGAAAGTATTTCTGAATTTTTTTATTTAGGGAAATAGTGCCACAGGGACCAATGTGCAGATTCTACCCATATCCTCTACTCTCTGCACCAAGGCATTCTGAAACATGTAGGGAATCACTGACAGGAAAAGAAGCAGATACTGCACATTAGAGAAATGTGAAATTACTTGTACATATATCTCTATGTGTGGAATTTTCACTTTTTTTTGCAGGAAGAAACCCATCCTTTTCTATTTCAACATCTTGAAATGTGCCAACCCGGCTATACTCATCAACCTGCAGTGCCCCACAACTCAGGTACTACATTTACTGTTACTGCTGCATATCTGCTACAGTAACACAGCATCCGATCATCTTACACGGCTATTCCGGCTTTATCTTGCCGGTTTAGAACCACACAGAGACACATTGAATTAAATACATTCCCACTTCCAACTTGTCAAATGTAGATGCCTCAAACTGTGACGCTCTAGGTTCCCCTCTCTCATTTGTTTAGGACCCGGTGTAGTTTCAGCTCGATAAATGCAAATAAACTTCCGCTGTAGGTTAACTTAGTTTTTAGAATAACAGCTACTTCTTTAGGTTTATTTAAAAATATGTGTTTTTTATATAAAATAATAAGCTTGTTACGTAACTTAAATATGCAATGTTAGTTAAGTATTTAAGTTACATAACAAAAGTAATGTAAAAGAAGTAAACATTAGCTAGGTTTCACACTGGACACCAACAGCGATCTCCTGGGTGAAAGACCTGCGTCTGTTTGACCCATCCATGTAACCCTCCCTCATCCTGACACTTCGTAAGCGTATTATACTGTTATAGCTCTCAGCGTTTGATAATGCTCATAACAGACATTTATATTGGAGTTTGGTAAAAGTCTGGTTGGTATCAGACAACGAGGGCCTCTGACCAATTGTTGCTATTTGACGTGTTGGGTGTGAGAAGGTGTTGGTCACACCATTTGCAACCAAAAGGGACACATATTGTAACGTGCGTATTCATTTATTAATGATAAAAAAAGTACTTGTTACTGACATTTATGTTTACCAGCTGACTGCAACTTTGTACTGGCATTGATGAAGGTGAGATCCATATTCCCAGAAACAGTAATTAATCAAATCATAAACGTACTGTCTGTGTCTATTTCCTTCCAGATGTGTGTGTCAAAGTGCCCGGACAAGTTTGCCACCTACACTGAGATGCAGCTGCAACACAAACTCAGCAAGAGCTACTGGGAATATTACAGACAGTTCTGCAAGCCTGGCTTTAATAACCCTGACAAGGTACCAACACTGACGCATTATAGACGTTTATTACTGTACTTTGTGTGGTGTTATTAGTTAGACCAGTATTGTGACGGTCAAAGTGGATCCTGTTTGAAACTTTAATAGACAGAATCTTAAGGTATTGCCAAGGGGCTAAAAAGTGAGCCATCTCCTGTCGACCCTTTTACAGTCAACTTCTTTAAAGATGAGTCTGCATGTTGGCCTCAGCCCTCCGGACGACTTAGCGAGCTCTAAACATGGAATTCAAACTTTGACCAGCGTCAGAATGTCTGGCTGGTAAGTGTTCGGTTGTCAGAATCGATATTCCAGCAGCAGGTGACGTCGCGGTGACTACATCCACGTCTTATTTCCAGCCCATGGGTGCAACCAAGGAAGGATTGGAGAGTCCAGTATCCGACCTCAGCAATACATCTTGATGAACCTGAATCCCCTTTCTTCAAAGTTCAAACCAATGTTGTGTTTGTGGCCAAAAGTCTTCACCAAGAACCAGAGCTCTCACACATGCTGTCATTGTAACCCTCCTGTCTCTCCTCTGTTTCTTCCAGCCAGTATCTCAGGTTCTACGAGATGAGGACTGTCCCTCCATGATTGTACCCAGTAGACCATGTAAGGATGAGATAACCAACAACCTCCTGAAAATTCACTAGTTTTGTCAATGCTTCAAAGGTTATAAGTCATCACTGAAAAAAAAAGATTTGCAGACCAAAATCATAAAAAAAGAACCTGTCAGTGGGCTGGATAATCAGTTGAAATGAAATTTAGTCCCATGGACTGATGGGGAAACCACAATGCTTACTCTGTGTGGTAAAAAATACTCTGAATATCAATAGTTAAACCAGCAAGTTTATTTTAGGCTCTCAAACATGTGGTGTTTATTAAATTAATGAGTTTAATTAAACTTCGTATTTTTCTGTAATGATAATAAAGTCTTAAATGTCCTCCGACTGTTAAAGTCATGGACTGCACATTTAAGTGCAAATTAAAAGGTGATACTAACGGTGTGTGTGTGTGTGTGTGTGTGCTTGTGTGTGTGCGTGTGTGCGTGTGTGTGTCAGTTCTCCAGAGATGTCTCCCAGATTTCATCACTCACAATGGGACTGTGACTGTAGCGAACCGAACCAGCTTTAAAGACGCTCTGGAAATGGCTCGTAGTGTAACTGAACTCCAACATGCTGCCAAGTACTGTAACTTCTACTACTTGTACTACTTCCTGTGTTACATGTCTGTCCTCTGCTGTTTCCACTTGTCAAAGATCACTCAAATCACCAACGAACTATACTGCACTCCATCCTATCCACACTTCCCTCCTCAAACCGAGCAGCCTGCAGGGTCTTTCCTTCACATGGGTTTCTTGTCACTAGTCGACTTGTGACATATTTCTACAAGTTTCTATACTATTTTAACTTCCACGTATTTGAATGTTATCTGCAAAAATGTATGTCAGCGCCATAGAGAATAAATATAAATAAAAATGAATAAATACTCTCAGGTGCAATAAGCAATACATTGCATATCTCTAAATCAATACAGTTAAATGCCTGATTTTGTGTCTGTTTATAGTCACATTTGTCTTCAACTCAAATATCATTGTCATGGATTGTTTTTCTGTCTGGGTGGGCTACAATTTCAGAGTGAGCTGGAAATGCAAGTGGCAGCTTTTTTCTCCTAAATATGTGAGGTTTCTTTTGTAAATGTACCACTTAATTCTCAGAGAATTAAAAGAAATATATATATATAAATGTAGGACTTTACTCTTGGACAAACTCTTGGAGTTTTTTCTCTGAACATTACCCCCCTCCCCACTACCTAATTTTAGATTGTGTATTACATTATAGGCCGTCGTAGCTTCATTAGAAAAAATATACATTTCGATTTTGGTATTATTATTCTTTTGAATGTAAGCTAGATATATTGCTGAACATTTCAATTCCAGGTCTCGAAGAGAGTGTTAGCGGTAGTGTTAGTTACTGTTAGCATTTGACTGATGTACAAGGATCCTTAAAACTTGGCATTTCTCTGTGTCTCTGTGTCTTTGTGTCTTTGTCGCTGATGTAAAGAAAGCACCAGCCTCTGTCTTCTTTCTCAGCCTCTGTCTTCTTTCTCTGCTACTTAAATAACCCCCTCCTCTCCTCCATGCAGGGGTATAACAGGTCTAGTGGACACCAAGGAGCTGGGCATGAAGATCGTGGAGGATTATGCCAATTCATGGGCGTGGATACTCATGTAACTATACAAACAGCACACACAGTCTCCCAGTGACTCATGGGTATTTTAAAATCGGCCCAGTGTTGAGGCAGACGCTACAGACACGTTTACTGGACGAACACTGACTAAGCTGAATAGCCCCAACAGGATGACGTTGCAGCCCGTTTAGCGGCTGCCGTCCTCAACAATATCAGCCAGTTAGACTCAAAAAAAAAACAGGGTGCAGGTTGAAAAACACCAACATGACCCGTAAATGTGTGACAGATTGTTTAATGGAATACACTTTTCTTCTTTTTATGTAAACTATCAAACTTCAAATAGACATTACTGAGTCTGTTCTCTGACTTCATGACTGGGACCGTTAGTCGATTAGTCTGCTAATGGGTTGTGCTCGTCTTAGTCGACTGAGATGTCTCAGTGGATTAGTCATCTCTAAATACTTTTTCACGCTGAATCTTTGTTCAGCACATGATTTAAAGCGGTGCTTTTGAATAATTCCTCATGACAATCGCAGTTTTACACATCTGTCGATTACATCAACTCATCTCGACTCAGAACTTCTTTGGTCCAGGACGGCCCTATTTACAACTCTGCTTTGCTCGCGTTGCTATCACACTACGCCTTAGCGTTCCTCCTGTAGTAGTAACTACTTGTGACGACACAAAGCAGCTGCTTCACAGTACACAATGTCATTGTTCTCTTCTCTGTGCTTTTAATCACTGTGACAAAGCTGAAATAATGTAGTTTTAGAAGCAGTGAGACAAGATCAGGGTGATCTGTGTGCTGTGAACTCTTGTGACAGAGGTCTGCTCATATCCATGGCTGTCAGCCTGCTCTTCATCCTGCTGCTGAGGTTCACAGCTGGTTTGCTGCTGTGGACGACCATCATCACCGTCATACTGCTGCTGGCGTACGGTACGTTGTGGAGGAGGATTCACGCCTTGGCTCTTCCTTTACTGCTGCCTTGAGAAGAAAAGCTTCATTGTTTCATGAGGTGTCCGTATGTGTGTGCAGGTATGTGGTTCTGCTCCGTGGAGTTGTCCCGGCTGAGACACAGACCCGGCTCCGACGTCGCAATTGTGGAGGTGGGGCTGCAGACTGACCTGCAGGTCTATCTGCAGCTCACACAGACATGGGTCATACTGTGTAAGTCCTCTCATGAATATGTTTTTTTCTCAGAATGCACCGGCTCCTTGATTTATTGTTTACACATTTTGTATATACAATGTCCCCAATACATAGTGTGGGTCTAATTCCACCGATTAATAAAAATAACAATTCAGCTTGTGAACTTCGTAAGGGAGCTTAATGTGTACTTTTTAGATTTTATTTTTTTACTTTTATGCCAAAAAAGCCACATTGAATTGAATAGTAATTCTGACTAAGAGGGTAATCAGAAATAATTAGTATGAGTTTTAAACAGTATTCTTTGGGGGAATGTGCAACCACCTCGGCCATAAACACACAAAGAGCACAGCCTGTTGTTTGTGTTTGTCAGTGGCGTCTCTGGGGGTGACGGAAGCTTCCATCTTGTTGATGTTGATCTTCTTGAGGCGAAGAGTGCGAGTGGCCATCGCCATGCTCAGAGAGGCCAGCAAGTATGAAGTGTAAAGACAAACGTCTGAGTAGAAGAACAACAAAAGGAATGGTATGGTGACCGGTTTCTCTGTCGTTGCAGAGCCATCGGTCACATCATGTCCACACTTTTCTTTCCCGTCATTACCTTCCTCCTGCTGACTGTTTGCTTCTCCTACTGGGCGGTGACTGCCGTGTATCCTTCACAGCTACAAGCAACAACAATGTTAACTTCTTGTAGATCAGAGCAGAGAGTTAAAGAATATATATTTGTGAAACTCCTCAGTGTCCAGAGGACAGGGAATTACATTTCTATTTCATCCGCCAGCTGGTTAGTTGTGTCTTTAACCAGCACCCTGTGGGACCAGTTACCTTGCGTCCTCAGGGGAAGCTGTCTACAAGGTCATGTCTCCTGATGTCAGCTGTTCCCATGCCAACAGCACTTGCAACCCAGAGGTACAGTCATACAGTCGTAGTATTACTGTGGTAGTAGGTGTATTGACTAAGGTTCGAGGGCATTGTGGGCTGCTAATCAGTCAGCTGATAGCTCTGTTAGCCAAACACACCCATGGGACTGCTAACAACTAACTAGCTCCCCTCCGCCTGAAATATGAAGACGTGCATTGTTGTCATCATTTGCTCAGCAATAGTTCTACATGCACGCATGCACATGTCTGGCCTTGTTGTGCAAATCAAAAGAACAATTGGTCCAAACTGAAGTAAAAGTATTGAGCAACCACGAGCGGTCCTCCAGCATACATTCATGAATGAACACAATACATATTAGGCTGCTGGGCCCCGAAGTATTATAGTTTAGTCATGGACAGACAGACAGACATCCTGCATCTTGCACACAACCAAATGCATAATCTCCTGGTAGAGGTACTAAGTCCCCTCTATTCTCCCCCCTCACTTCTCTGTCAGACCTTCAACAGAAGCAACATCTCCAAATCGGCGTTGTGTCTGGGCTCTCAGTGTCTGTTCGCCTTCTATGGCGGGGAGACGTCCTACCACCACTACCTCTTCCTGCTGCAGCTGTCCAACCTCATGGTCTTCCTCTGGCTGGTCAACTTCAGCCTGGCCCTGGAGCAGTGCACCCTGGCCGGGACGTTTGCCAGCTACTATTGGGCCAGGCGGAAGCCTCAGGACATCCCGCCGTGTCCCCTCTTTTCGGCGTTCAGCAGGGCCATCAGGTCAGGCCCGAGCCTGGCATTCCTCATTCATCATATTGTGTGCAAAACAACACAAGCAGCCCTGTGCGTAACAACGTATTGAGCTCCTCCTCTGTCCCTCTTCAGGTATCACACGGGGTCTTTGGCATTTGGAGCTCTAATTCTTTCAGTTGCCCAACTGGTCCGGATCATACTGGAATACCTGGAGCAGAAACTACGAGGTTTACACACAAGCACCCTAACAGATATACATAGTTTGACTTACCAGTATCGTTGCTCCCACTATCACTATACTGATCGTGTGATTGTGTATCCATGCAGGTGTTGACAACAGCCTGTCCAGGTTCATGATGCACTGTCTGCAATGTTGTTTTTGGTGTTTGGAGAAATTCATACGCTACATGAACCGTAACGCTTACATCATGGTGAGTTGATTAAAGGTGCAATGTGTGAGATGTGGCCAGAGATGTCTACTGATATTAGCACGCTAACCAGCTAGCCGTGCCCCGTCCTGTAGTACCACTTGTACCTCGAGAGGTGATAGTGAGTCACTGTAGCGCCCAGTCTGTCCTCAGTCCAACAGTTAGAGGACCAAGAGGCAGAAGTACCCTGAGGGCTTGTCGATCAAATTATTTGATTAAATACAACTCGTCCTTCCGGCTGCCACCTATGTGGCCATATCTTACACACTGCTCCTTATATAAAGTGTTTTTCACCAGTCATATGAATAGCACGGTTCATTTTGTTGTATGAGAGCTGTGTTTTGCCTCTTCTCCAACAGGTGGCAATCTATGGTAAGAACTTTTGTACCTCGGCCAGAGAAGCCTTCTTCCTGCTGATGAGGAATGTGGTCAGGTGAGGCTTATTTTCTCCTTCACTTCTAGTTCTCCCTGGGCCTGATAAAAACTCTGTTTTTACAGGTTTATTGTTTGGATACAAGTCTGTGAAGTTATTTTAGTCTCCATAAGAGAGGCTGTTTATGATCAAGACACCCTGTGAACACGCTCTGGCTGTGAATGTGAGCATCTGGCTCTGACAGATGGTGGTGCTGTGTCTCCACAGGGTTGCTGTTCTGGACAGAGTGACGGACTTCCTGTTGTTTCTTGGCAAAGTGCTGATAGCAGGAGGAGTTGGTGAGTGACAATACAAGGCTCAAGCCTGAAGGCCTTTACACACCGATGGGCGGGACGAATACAATTACTCACTAACAAATATTTTGCATTAAGTCTATTCATACAAGCAGCGATGCAAATCAGCAACTAAAAGGTTTGAATAGATTTAAGCAGGCGGAGGATCAACTAAGGATCCTGTTGACCCAGAGCAGTTACTGGCAGTCTGTTTGAGCTCTATGGTTGTATACATAAAGCTGCTGTTAGATATTTGATTCAGTTTCCTTTTAGTTAAATGCTCTGAGTGAATTTAAATTCCCTCTCTCTCAGTTACGCAATGTATAGTTTATATACCAGGGCTTTTATTGTGAAAGGTACGAGAAGAAAGAGTGGATCTGGTGCTGCCTATGTCAGAGTTGTAAGGAGTAATACATTTTGCCTTCTTATTCGAATATAATTATATGGTTCAGAAAAATAAACTGTGTGTGTGTGTTTCAGGTGCGATTGCATACCTCTTCTTCACGAGGAAGATCCCTGTTATCCAGGAGGAAGTGCCCAATCTCAACTACTACTGGGTCCCCCTGCTGGTCAGAGTCTCTCTCACACACACACACACACACACACACACACACACACACACATACACAAATATATGACATTCCATTTGAATGAAAGTATTTCAACCAAGCACGTAAGTCTTTTTTTGTCTGTCATCAAAGTCCAGCCTGTGTTTCTGTCGTCAGACGGTGGTGATCGGGGCCTACCTGATCGCTCACGGTTTCTTCAGCGTCTACGCCATGTGTGTAGACACGCTCTTCCTCTGCTTCTGTGAGTCAACACTGTCATTATCGTGATTAGTGTTTAGTCAGACATCATAAAATAGTCCAGGTCAAGTGGACGACCCACAGACAAAGCGTGTCTGAGTTTGGAACAGACACGCTCATCAAATGAACCGGCTTTGGGGTCAAGGCACTCGGATCGGGATCCCGTCCCTGATGTGAACGCCTCCTGTGTCTCAGCTGGTCTCAAATTCCAGAAAATAATTCTAATTGCCACACTGTACAGTGTGAATCCTGTGGTCACATCTCTTTTGCCTGTGTCTATTTCACCTATCTAACCTCTCTCTGTCTTTTTGTCTCTACTTCCACTCCCCACATCTTCATTTGTCCTTTGCCCTCAAACTTTAACTCCATCCTGGACTTCCTTCCCCCTGCATCCCTTCACCCATTCATCATAATCGATCTACCTGTCATCCATCCATTCCTGCTCTACCTCCCGTGCTTCCCTTTGATCCTTTCGACCAGGTGATGACCTTGAGAGACACGATGGCAGTTCAGAAAAACCTTTCCTCATGTCCCCCGAGCTGCACAGGATTCTGGGTAAATCCAGTCAGTCGCGTTGATATCCGATCCGCCTACCCACCGCACCACCAGCCCGTCTGGCCGGTCTCCATCAACAGTCCTGCACAGACGTCATCTGGCCAATGTCTCCACACAGAAGAAATCCGAGACATCAGAAGGCGGACGGTCTGACCCTCGTGGGACCCGGTCTGCTCGGGGCGGCTGGTCTGGTTCATGCTAACAAACCTGTGTGGACACACAGGGGGAGAACCTCCTAAAGTCTCAACGTGAACGATGTGTGAAACAATACTCAAATCAGAAAGGAAGACTTTCAAACATAAGGAAGTTGGAACCAGAGGAAGTGTTTTTAACGCTGTGCCATTCTTGGTCTGGAGTCGTATTTAAATCCTCCAACGAGAACGTGAGAGGAAGCTTGTTCTGTATGAAGATTCAGGAATTCATTCACAAAAGGATTTAGCGGCACAAATAAGAAACTGTGTTGTTCTCAAAGCACCTCAAAGAGTGAAGTGCACCTCGCAGTAAAGCCAATAGCTGCTTTCTATTTCTATTCTATAGGGACGATGCAATTTAACAGTTTCAATACAAAGCATGACACAGAGTTTAACCGTATTTCTTATTTTAAACTATTGGGCCCTTTGTATGCTAAACTAGTCCAGTTCACAAAGAAAAGCTAAAGACGCATTAATGGACTCTGCTGCAGGTGTTTAACTCAAAAGACAAGATCATCTGTTTTCCTCAGTAATGGTGTATTAGTTCACCAACTATAATATCTGTGGGAGGCGTACAGAGGCCCGCACACACACACACACACACACACACACACACACACACACACACACACACACACACACACACACACACACAAATTACTGCAAAGCTGCTCTTATTCTCAGTGTGTGTTTGAAAGGGCCTCCTTTGAACTTTTCATTGTACATTCTCATCGATGAATTTTCAAAAGACTTAAGCAAAAACCTGTTTCGCTGGAAGTGGGTGTGGCCTGTACTGTAGAGTCACCAATGACCAAAACCCAGTACAGCGTGCAGCTGGAGCTTCAGCCAGCGTACTGAAGACCTCACAACACAACGTGTCACTGGCACTGTAGAAGAACATCTACATCTCTCGGGGAACCAAGACTCAAACCCACGAGGCCGTAAGGATTTGGTCAAATTCTGGATTAGTGCTTCCTTTTTAGTCCAGTTTTGATAAATCCGTTTTTTATCTTGTGACAGAAGTTCAGCAAATGATGCTAAAGAGAAGACTTAGATCTGCTGTTTTATAAAGAAAACACTTCTAAAGGATTTCCTTGTGCAGTGACAAACCACCATTTCACACAATGTGTTTTTTTATTTGTAAGTTGGTTAAAATGTAATATGAATGTTCATATCTTGATTAAAGAAAGAATACACAGGTCTGTATTCAATGCTTATGTTGAACTAAAAGGTAAAATATCAAAAGGCAGCTTGGTGATGATGTAATGCCTTCACTTGTTTCCACGGCTAACAAATCAAAATCTACTCAAACCAACTTTAGCATTTTGGACACAACGCAAACATCACTGATGCACAATGCAAACTACTTTGGGTCCAGCACTGAACCTTAGGGAACCCCATGTGGGACCTTACTTATCCCTTTTTGCATATACTGTTTGTCACTGCATTCTATCTTTATATAATGTAGCAGGTTGAGTTTTTCCCTTATGATTACGATGGAAGATAAGATATCTGTATATTTACTGTATATATATATATAGCACAGAGAAGAACTTGCTGGAAGAGAGAGAATTATCTTTGTGTGAGTTTGATTCAAAGCGGAAGAGAAATCTTTAATTCTAGAAGATCAGAGTTAAAACTCTTCAAAGGGTCACACAGGTTCAGATCATTCCGTATTGGTCCAACCAGATGTTCCAGAAATCAGACATTCTTCCGCTGGAGCTTTTTGGGCCTCATGATCGGCTCATTTGTTTTAATGAAGCACACAGCTGATTTAAATGTGTCTTGTGTTCACACTCTGGACCATGACTTGCTCTTCGTGATAAACACAGTTTTTAAAGCTTCTTTAGCCTCTAGTCTATGGAGTTCAGACACACATTAATTCCTTCTAATATTATGTTGTTTCGCTCTTTTTTTGGCAGAATGAATCACTGACATTCTTTAGACAATTCACAACTGTATCCTCCATGATGCATAGATGACTATTGTGATGTGGTTTGGTTCTTACAGTTCATGTTGCCACACCGAATTGCATCAAGTGGGATATCAATATTATTGAGGCTCTGATCAGTTAGTGGATTGTAATGCAATGAAAGAAATCATCTTCAGTGAGCTTTGATCAATCTGCTTTCATACTCGGTCCATGGTTCTCATAACCGGTGAATTCAGGTAGACATTTATTAGATGAGAAATTAATATAATTTACCAGCTTTTGTACAAAATGCCAACAGACCGCAATCAACCGTCAGTGAGAGGGATGATGATGATGATGATGATGATGATTCATGGTCTGTAACGACCAGCAGGGCCGGTTCACTGCACTCTGAACATACATTTATTATCCGATGGTTTCATGTTGCATCACATAAATAAGACAGACACAGAACAGACCATGCAGACATGTCTAACTGTCCATCTTAATAAAAGCTTCAGAAGGAATGCGTGGAAAAAGTGACATTTTGGTGACACCAACACAATTAATGTAAACAAAAGTGTTTCTTCAAAGGATCTCTTTTAAGATATTCAGAGCATCAATATAGAATCAAACAACTACGAACTATGTTAAGATATAGAGAGTCACATTCCTCAGTGTGTGTTGTAATCAGAGCTCCTCTGTGCTTCGTTTACATAGCCGAGCCGGCCGCAAGGTTTTTTAGTGCATGTTAGTGCACGTGAGCGTGCCCCAGGTAAACACGGTCAGCACTGTTGTTTGCTCAGCCGTCGCCATGTTGAGAGCTGTGATGAGGCAACAGATATTCCCTCATTTCTTTTCAACACCTTTAGGAATATGCACCATGTACACATAATACCTGAAGTAATACCAAATGTAAAGTAAAGGTTTTTGACACAGCAGCCCTCTACTAAACACAGCCTCCAGATCAGGTAAAAACACAGAAACCCCAGGCCCGTATTACTATTTCAGTGTTTGTGTGTGTTTTAGTATAATGGCAATAAAAAAATGCCACACTAAGGACCATGTGCCTTCAGCACCTCGGAGGGATTTCGGGCGCTGAGGCATTTGCTCGGTTCATCATCCAGCCTCAGTACAGAGAGACTCCAGAGCCTCAGTCTGGCTTGGTGCTGCTGCCGGGCGAGGGCGCAGGGCAGAGCTGGGTGGAGTACTTCAGCGGGACGTCCAGACCCACCACAGGACCCACAACACTGAGCCACGACAGCACGTAGTTTACCGGCCTGCAGACACACACACAGATATCTGAGGAACACTCTGCACGCTTTGGTGTCGGCTGCTGTATAAACCAAGATAGAAATCTAGCTGCACAACACGTTTTCTTCTGTTCCTACCTGTGCTGTTCCTGAGCCGCCTGCAGCACGGGCCTCATGAACTCCTCTGTTCTGCAGGGGTGGAGCATGAAGAAGGGCTGACCCAGCAGAGGATGCTCCTGACACACAGACGCAGAGGGGAGGAGTCAGTGGAGCTCCGAGGAGTAGGAAGGGGTCAGCTGACGTGTCCTGGCTTTACCTGCAGAGTGATGGTGTCCAGAGGGCTGCTCTGAAGCCGGAGCCTGAAGTTAGGGTGGACCGAGCTCCACACCTCCTCCAATGACAGGCTTCTCCCCTCTGACGGTGTGACATGCAAGGAAGACGAAGCACAGATATATCACTGAGGGCATCCTCAGAAAATATGTGTGTGTGTGTGTGCGTGCGTCTGTCTGTGCGTGAGCAGTGACTGTCTCACCCTGAGTGAAGGCTCTGAAGTAGAGCACAGGAGTAGCGTAGCTGCAAGAGTGCAGGATGTGATACTCGTACTGAAGCACCTGGCTGCTGCCTCCAGACACTGTGCAGACCCAGTCATCTTCATCATCCTCCTCCTCCTTAGCTATGTCGACTGAGGCATCAAGACCAGACTGGTGAATGGAACAAAGCTCACTATGATCCTTAATGATTAACGGCGTAGCGGTCAGAGGTCAGTGCTTGTTGTTTGTTTTACATTTTAATCAAAGGTTAATTTGAACACAACTGAAGAATAGCCATGTCGGCTTGTTTCACCTGCTCCTCCTCCCGTCCCCGCGGATCCAGACAGGACTGACAGGAAGTGCATGGCTCTGAGTCTAAACCGGATCCGGTATGGTCCCGCGCCGGGCTCGGGATGACGGCGGCCGGCCTGAGAGCGGTCTTCCTCAGGTAGCCCTCCTTCGAACCCTGGGGCCCGGATCAGAAAGAACCTTTAACCACGGTCAGGGGGCCTGACAGCAGGCTGCCGGGGATTCCTGTCTATGACACGTGACGGGTCCAGACCTCCTCACCTGGACCGCCTCCCAGCTCCAGCCGTCTCTCAGCTGCTCCGACCGCTGCAGGAGGAGCCGACAGCAGCGACGGAAGTCCTCCTCCTCCAGCGCACAGCAGCTCATCTCTAAGGGGGAGGAGCGTTGTGTCTCTGAGAGAGGCTGTGGGCCGGATAACGGTTCCCTTTTTTCTTTACAATCTTCAAAATAGTTTCCTTTACATTGTGTTAGAGTGTTTCAATCTGACATGATTAAGAGCTTAATTGGAATTTGTGAATTTTAAAATGTTCTCTCAATTGCATTTATTTTTAGTGCATCACTGCCATTTTGAAAATCCCCTCTGCCATCCAGGGTGTCCCAGGGTAGGTCGAGCTCTACATTCAGTGGTTTTGTTATTAATGCTCAATGTTTTTTTGTTCCCCTGATATCTATAGATATATATATCTATAGATATCTATAGATATATATATATATATCTATATATATATATCTATATATATATATATCTATAGATATATATATATATATATATATATATATATATATATATATATATATATATATATATATATATATATACATAGAGATATATATATATATATACACACACACACACACACACACACACACACACACACACACACAACGTATATGTATACAGGATACTACCGGCTGTTTGCTTCAGTAAATGTAGCAATATTTGACATTGTAAAAATACTCCCAAACTAAAAATTTGCAGTCAAAATTGTATCACAGTCAAACTTAAGTACAGTGAGTATTAATTATACTGAGGTTAAAGTAAAAGTAGTCATTATGACGAATGGCCCCTTTATATTTGTATAAGCTCTTTTACAAGCTATTGCTGATGCATTGAAGTACAGGCAGACAACGTGTATCTTTTTTAAATACTTTATAGACTGTTGCCTATTTATACAATACACAATTATATCTTATAATCTGAATAATAGCCAGTATGTCCTGCTGTCAGATAATTATAGCGCAGTAAAAATAGGCTCGTTTGTTAGAGCTGCGCCTCGCCTGGAATCCAGACGAGCAGGCGGCCGCAGCAGGAGGTGTTGCCAATAAACTGCAATCAAGTCGTACAGTTTTAGGCTGCCTTCAAAGTATACACAGGAAGTGACAGAAAAAATGACTTCCTGTTAGATCCGAACTTTTGTCTACTTGTAGTTTACAGATCACGTTTTGATTTATTCATATGTATTTGTAAATATATATTCATGTAGAAACGTGTGTGTAGCTGCATCCTTTGTTCTTTTTATGTCTGCCTGGGAAATACATGACTACTGGTTTTGATATGTGTTATATAAATTCGATTTTGTATTAACAACCACACAAGATATGTTTTAATATTTAACATGAGACGAATAGTCAACAATCGAGCGTTAAGTATTACAACTACACATGAAATAAGAATTTTCTCCAACATGTGGTGTTTGCTGTCAGATCAAAGAGCCAATCAGCTCTCTGATGTGGCGTTTCCCATCATGCACTGGGCCACGCAGTCGGGGGAGAGCTACTGCAACGCCTGGCTCTGAAATCGACGGCCGGTTTTACGGTTTAACAGGCGACCATGTTAACTGGCGACTTTCGGCCGAAAGCGTCTCCTGTTGTCGTCGTTACAGCAGATGTTGAGAATAGCAAGAGAACACGTAGCTGTCCTCGTGAATGCCGCATTGTTTAATTCTGCAGTTCAATGTCTAACCTTCTCGTCTAAAGTCTCTGGTCAAAACATACCGGACTAGACGTTGTTGAGTCTTTTCTGGGAAATAATCCACGCGAGTGGAAACGTCGCTTGTTGTTTATGTGTTGAAACAGGAAGTCAGCAAATTGCCTTTTGGATTATTTCCCAGAAAAGACTCAACAACGTCTAGTCCGGTATGTTTTGACCAGAGACTTTAGACGAGAAGGTTAGACATTGAACTGCAGAATTAAACAATGCGGCATTCACAAGGACAGCTACATGTTCTCTTGCTATTCTCAACATCTGCTGTAACGACGACAACAGTAGACGCTTTCGGCTGAAAGTCGCCAGTTAACATGGTCGCCTGTTAAACCGTAAAACCGGCTTGATCTCGTGGGATTATCGTTGACCACGTATGCATGACGTCAGCGCAAGCCGGGACAAGTCGGACATAAATTTAACCGGCATACATTGCGCGCCGATCGTATCTGCGCAGAACTGGCTCATCTCGAACGAGCCTTATAACATTTCCCTCTGAACTGTGGTGAAGTAGAAGTATACCGTCCGGCACGAGTACCTCAGAATGCGTGTAGTACTTTCCACTCTACCGACAGGAGCGTGTACCGATAACACCTGAACGTTCTACAGAGCCACACACGCACACAGACTGGACATGGAGCAACACTTACTGCTGGAGCTGGAGCTGCAGAACCAGCGTTTCACTTCCGGGTAGTGAGATCACGTGACTCATAGTCATCCTTTAAAATGATTATACAGATCTGTCAAATAACAATTTCAAGGAACGGATTGAAAATGTCAGACTTTCCTAAATACAAATATAGAATAAATGTAATATATCTTGTGTCCTTCGTTAATCTTTGAACTCCGTTTGTCCTGTTGTTTATCATTTTAACCGCTAGGTGGCAGCAGATTAGAGCTGCAGCTGCAGCAGCGAAGCACTCTGCCTCAGAATGTGTTTTCACTTCACAAAATGAAACATTAGGTTCGTTCGAGATGAGCCAGTTTTGCGCAGAATCGATCGGCGCGCAATGCATGCCGGTTAGATTTGTGTCCGACTTGGGGTACATCCCAAGGCTGCGATCGAATAGTCAAATGAATTAAGTTACCTCCTAACGTCTAACCCTAAGCACTTTTCCTTAACAACTCTGGAAAACGTCACGGGGTTAAGGAAAGATGGGAAGGAGAATTCATGAGGAGTTAGGAGAAGACAACCGCAGTGTTTGGCAAATCCGACTCCACTTTCCCTAAGCGACGTAGTTATGACGCGACGGCAGGCGCATGTTAGTGACGTCAGTCTGCAGCCAACGGTGAAACTACAATGTCCTGAAGATGGACTACAAAAAGCACATCTTAGATACCTCGTCCGTCTTCTTACAGTGTTGTGTCATAACGACATAAACAGCCCGGTTCATAGTTTTACTTTATTAACGAGGTTGGAATAGAAATGAACGAAGGAATATGAAAGTGAAACCAAAGTATTTTTCACAAAGAGTACAAATCTACTAAACTGTCTCTTTGTTCAGTTTCAAACATGCTGAATTAAATATGTTATCCCACAAACGATGTGTGTCATAAATGTGTGTCTCATCTCCCTTTTTGTTATTATGGTTTATCTATATGCAGATTAGAATCGGATCATAAAAATATGCAGACAACAGTTTATGAAACTCCACACAACTCGTGTTGACTTGATATGTTTTATTGTAATGTGACAAAATAGTTGATTAAAAAGATGATAATCAGAAACATGACTCGGATTGAAGAGCTTGTCCAGTTTAACTCTTTCATTAAAGCTTCTGTAACAGAAGTCAAATAAAATAAAAGAATGAGGGCTGAAGCTGCAGTTCAACACCAGAGATACGTCAGTTTGATCACTTTACAGCAGTTGGATCACTTTACAGCATTTTTCAGCAACGCAACGTTCGTAGTTTGCCAGCAGGTTTAACAGATTATTGAAAGTATTTCCAAGTTATAGCAACGGTTATTTACATGATCTGCGTTTGTCGGTCATGATCGTTTGTTTTAGTGAACGGCCGAATGATAGGTCACTTTAAATGTTGCCGCCGCAAGGAATTGTGGGTTGGCATTATCTCCTTTCCTTTCGCAAAGGCAGGCCCAGTGGTTCCGATGCTAAAGGAGCTAAATTAGGAAGCATTGAAGCTCCTTTCCTTTGTGTTTGGACAATTCGACCGGCACTTATCATGGCGGCCACTTAGGTACTTACGGGTCATTTCACTTAGTTAGGAAGGTTCCTAACCAAAAAGGACTATTCGACCTTAGCCCAAGTCTCTACATTGCATCCCCATTTCCCTCACTTGCGTCCTTTCCTTGCATCCCTCCCACCAAGGATGCATGGAGAGACGCAAGGAAACCATGCGAGGAGAGAAGACGCAAGGAAATATGTTTTAAGAGACATGAGACGTCCTTTCCTCTGAGGCGTCACTGAAGCGATGTCGGTTTCTGATGACTGCAGCCGACTGCAGCTTTAACAGCTGACGGAGTTTTGTCTGGAGAGTTATTAGCGAACGTTCCAATAAAAAAAATGCACTTAAAATATTGATATAATTATCGTATGTTTTCAGTTGATTTAATGGTGTTAAACTACTACTTATATTAATAAAGACACTGTTGTCATGAGTGTGGAGATGATTTCTCTGTCGTCTGTTACCCGTTTAATAAACTGCATTGAGTATTTATACACAGTGTGTGTATTTATATACTGTGATGTGTCCTGCCTATCCGCACAGGATCGATTTCTACCGGCGGAATGCGTCTTATTTATTTATTAATTATTTACGTCGGTATGTTTTGAAATTCTGATTGTGACAACATTATAAAATAACCCACAATATAAATATAGTTTCTCTTCATTGCGTGTTGTAAAAAAGTGTTTCATCTATTCAGCTCTCTCTGATTTTAATTAAATACATAATAAAAGTTATTGAGGGAAACAACAGATCAAATCTTTGAAGACAGTGGTCCTTTTGTTGTTCAGACCAAAAATGAACATATTTAAACCAGATGGTGAATAAGATTTAATCTGTGATCGTCTCTGGTATGAATCTCCAGCGATCAGTCCGCTCAAATGCAGCGTCCAATCACATAACAGATGAACAGTGAAGGGGCGTGTCCAGCGTTAAAACACTTCCTGGAAGCCTGCTCTCTGGTCCCCTCGATCATGGCTCCTCCGATCCCCCTCCTTGCTCCTCGATCCTCGCTCCTCAGAGCAGAATAAGAGCTTTGGGACGGCCGTCAAGATGGCGGCTCAGAACCACTTCTGGTTCAATCGAGGAGCGAGGAGTGAGGATACGACAATTTAGAGACTTGGGATGCTCCCTTAGTCCTGACTTGCTCTGACGTCATGAACACGTGGTCAACGATACTCTCACAAGATCAAGCCGGCCGTCGATTTCAGAGCCGGGCGCCGCAGTAGCTCTCCCCCGACTGCGTGGCCCAGTGCATGATGGGAAACGCCTGGCTGTAACCACATCAGAGAGCTGATTGGCTCTTAGATCTGACAGCAAACGCCACGTGTTGTAGAAAAGTATTATTTTATGTGTCGTTGTAATACTTAACGCTCGATTGTTGACTATTCGTCTCATGTTAAATCTAAAAACATATCTTGTGTGGTTGTTAATACAAAATCATATTTATACAACATATATCAAAACCACCTTAGTGACCTATGCCAGGGATATAGGTGAATCCACCGCAAGGACTTCAGGCACTGCCCCCTCTCCAGGGGACATGTTGGCCAGGTTTAGGAGTTCCTCAAAGTTTTTGTGGGGGGTGCTGCGGGAGTATGGGGTGCCGGACCCGTTGGCACGGGCCAGTAGGAGCTGTGTTCGTCCTCGGTAATAAGTCCGACACGTTCCCGGTGGGTGTTGGCCTCCGCCAGGGCTGCCCTTCATCACCGGTCCTGTTCGTGACTTTCATGGACAGGGTATCTAGGCGCAGCCAGGGGGCGGAGAGGATCCGGTTCGGGAGTCTCGGGATCGCCTCTCTGCTGTTCGCGGATGATGTGGTCCTGTTTGCCTCCTCGGACCGTGACCTTCAGCATTCACTGGGGCGTTTTGCAGCCGAGTGTGAAGCGGCAGGGATGAGAGTTAGCACCTCCAAATCTGAGGCCATGGTGCTCTGCCGGAAACCAGTGGATTGCTCCCTCCAGGTGGGGACAAACTGCCTACCCCAAGCGAAGGAGTTCAAGTATCTCAGGGTCTTGTTCATGAGTAAGGGTAAGGTGGAGCGGAAGCTCGACAGGCAGATCGGTGCGGCTGCAGTGTGTAAAACAGGCGCTGTACCGGTCCGTCTTGGTGAAGAGGGAGCTGAGCCGGAAGGCAAAGCTCTCCATTTACTGGTCGGTCTACATTCCAACCCTCACCTATGACCACGAACTTTGGGTCGTGACCGAAAGAACGAGGTCTCGGATACAAGCGACCGAAATGAGCTTCCTCCGTAGGGTGGCCGGACTCAGCCTTAGAGATAGGGTAAGGAGCTCGGACATCAGGAGGGAGCTTGGAGTCGAGCCGCTGCTCCTTCGTGTCGAAAGGAGTCAGCTGAGGTGGTTCGGGCATCTAGTCAGGATGCCTCCTGGACGCCTCCCATTAGAGGTTTTCCAGGCACGTCCAACTGGCAAGAGACCCCGGGGAAGACCAAGGACACGCTGGAGGGATTATATCTCCCGGCTGGCCTTGGAACGCCTCGGGGTCACCCAGAATGAGCTGGAAAGTGTTGCGGGTGAGAGAGAAGCCTGGGTCGGCCACCGCAACCCGACCCCGGATAAGCGGTTGAAAATGGATGGATGGATGGATATCAAAACCAGTAGTAATGTATTTCACAGGCAGACATAAAAAGAACAAAGGATGCAGCTACACACACATTTCTACATGAATATATATTTACAAACACATATGAACAAATCAAAACGTGATCTTTAAACTACAAGTAGATAAAAGTTTGGAACTAACAGGAAGTCATTTTTTCTGTGACTTCTTGTAATGAAGGTTGTTTTTTCTGATTGGTTTCTACTTCTAAATCGTCTACCTGTCTCCTGGACCCTGTTCCGACTAAGCTGTTTAAGGAAGTTTTACCTTTAGTTAGTGCCTTTCTACTAGATAATATCAATGGGTCTTTACTAACGGGTCATGTACCACAGTCTTTTAAAGTAGCTGTAATTAAATCTCTTCTTAAGAAGCCCACTCTGGATCCAGAGGTATTGGCTAACTACATACCTATCTCTAACCTTCCCTTCCTCTCTAAGATACTGGAGAAGGTAGTCGCAAACCAGTTGTGTGACTTTTTACATAACAATAGTTTATTTGAGAAGTTTCAGTCAGGGTTTAGAAAGCATCATAGCACAGAGACACTAGTGACAATTACTAATGATCTTCTTGTTGCATCAGATAGGGGACTTGTCTCTGTACTGGTCTTGTTAGACCTTAGTGTAGCGTTTGACACCATTGACCATGACATCTTATTACAGAGACTAGACCAGTTGATTGGTATTAAAGGTACAGCACTAAGCTGGTTTAAGTGGTATGTATCAGATCGATCTCAGTTTGTATTTGTAAACGATGAGGCCTCGGTTACCACTGCCGTTCGCCATGGAGTTCCATAAGGTTCTGTGCTGGGACCAATTTTATTCACCTTATATATGCTTCCTTTAGGCAGTATTATCAGAAAACACTCCATAAACTTTCACTGTAATGCCGATGATACTCATCTATATCTGTCGATCAAGCCAGATGAAACCCACCAGGTCGCCAAACTTCAAGCGTGTCTTAAAGACATCAAAACCTGGATGACCTGCAACTTCCTGCTGCTGAACTCGGACAAGACTGAAGTTATTTTACTCGGCCCAGAACACCTCAGAAATCAAGTATCTGATGATATGGTTTCTCTGGATGGCATCGCTCTGGCATCTACCATCACCGTAAGGAATCTCAGAGTTATTTTTGACCAGGACCTGTCCTTTGGCTCCCACGTGAAACAGATCTCAAGGACCGCCTTTTTTCACCTACGGAACATCTCAAAGATCCGGCACATCCTGTCTCAAAGCGATGCAGAAACATTGATTCACACATTTGTTACCTCAAGACTGGATTACTGTAACTCCGTATTATCAGGCTGCTCCGGTAAATCACTTGGATCTCTCCAATTGATCCAGAATGCTGCAGCATGTGTACTAACGAGGACGCGGAAGAGAGATCACATTACTCCTGTACTAGCTGTTCTCCACTGGCTTCCTGTAAGATCGAGAATCATATTTAAAATCCTTCTCCTTACCTACAAAGCCTTAACTGGTGATGCACCATCATATCTTAAGGACCTTATAGTGCCATATTACCCCACTAGAGCATTACGCTCACTGAATGCAGGGTTACTTGTGGTTCCCAGAGTGTTAAAAAGTAGGTTGGGGGCTAGAGCTTTCAGTTATCGGGCTCCTCTTCTGTGGAATCAGCTTCCACTTTCAGTCCGGGGGGCAGGCACGGTCACCTCATTCAAGAGTAGATTTAGTTGCTGATGCAACTGGCCTGGAACCGGTCCTGCCTACTGCCATAGCCCTGCTGATGGAACCGGCCTGGAACCAGGCCTGCCAGCTGCCATGGCCCTGCTGATGCCCCTCCTCTCTACCTTCTTCTGCTTAATGGATCGTGACTATCTGGATCATGGACCATGCCTACTACTCATTATATGAATAATTTCTGTCATATTCATTGAATGTGCTGTAACTCCGTTACGTTATTCATTCTGGCCACATGACATCTATTGCTTCTGGCCATCCGGGGAGAGGGATCCTCCTCTGTTGCTCTCCCTCAGGTTTCTTCCCCTTTTTTTGTGAAAGGGTTTTTACTATCTTTATTGGGGGAGTTTTTCCTGATCCGATGTGAGGTCCCGGGACAGGGATGTCATGTGTACAGATTGTAAAGCCCACCGAGGCAAACTTGTATTTATGATGTTGGGCTATATAAAATAAACTGAATTGAATTGAATTAATTGAGTTAAAATACAAAATAAATAATAATCACCCCCCAAAATAATATAGAAAAAAAGCTTTAAAAAATGATAATGAATAAACACAATTGTTGAGTGATTGTTAGGGCCAGATCATTTTCTCAAAGAATAATAAATAATTTGCCTAAAATTGAAAAAACTAAAATCCTTAAGTAAATGTTTTCTCTTTACAAAAAACTGAAAATATTACTATCATGATCACTAGGTATTTGCAAAACCCAATAGACATGATATGGCATATTATGGCTAAATTGTCCTACTTCCAGAGTAGAACAATACAATCAACTTAACGTGACCTGGACTCAGATAAGCAACCAAAGTGAAAATAATTGTATTCAGAAATCCCAGGTGAATAGGGTACACATATTAAATAACATATATCACCATGAGACTTTCCCAAGTGATTATGTTTTGTTTTGCACATTTTCTGAAATGTTATGTATACATTTGCAAATGAGGCATTATCTAATGTTTGGTGAATTTAGGATAAATCTACAGATGCAAACAGACAAAGTATTACAAAAAACACTTAAATGTAAATTTGGGATGTTTACTTTCCACCTGTCTGAAAGAAGGTGTGTTAAGGAAGCTAAATAGACCTAAACCTCGAAATTGACCAGGTCATGAAACACAAAGGCCCAGTCCCAATCTCTACCCTAAAGGACTCAGACTTTGAGGCGCGCTCCCGCGAAGTCCTTGAGGGTATAGGGGTGTCCCATTGTCACATCGTAGAGTGCTTGAGTCTCTGACAGACATTTTGAACCCTTTATGATCCCTTTCCGTAAATCCGCATTAGATGCTGACTTTGCCTAAGGGAATTACCCACAGTTCATAGCAATGTGACGTTAAACACAAAGTTCCCAATGGAAGAATGGAGACGTTAAAAAAAATAAGGTAAACAAAGAGACACGTGGGCGTTCAGCCCGATAAAATACATTTACACTACAACATTACGGATTAAAGATGGAACATAAAAACACATGAAATCAGAGGAATGCAAGCAGAAATTATATATAATAAAAAAAAATGTACATTCATCAAAACGAGTAAATAGATCATTTAAAATCTTGTGAGGAAGACGTTCAAATCAAAGAATAAAAAGCATAAAATAAATACACAACTGTACACAATATTGCAGCAGGTGGGATAGAGATGACTTCCTTCTCCGGTGGAGTCTGAAAGGTCTGGAGCCCCACCGACTCCGGAGTAGAACAATGGTAGACATCATCATAGCAGGCTATTATGTCCTCAGGTGGTGACTGTATGTGAGCTGGGGTTTTACTTGTTTCATTTTTGACCCTATACAATATGAAGTTATTTGTACTGCAAGCTTTGTGAAACATAAAGGGAAAATGTATTGTATCACATGACAATCTGATTCTGTTGTGTTTCTTGATGTAGTGAGGTATGATGAAACTGAATACACACAGGCAGAATAATTTAGACGTGTAGAGCTGTTTTTTGTTGTTATTTCTAATCATGCTGCTATGGCACCAAAATGTAATTCCCAAATATAAGGGATATCAGATGCTTTTAAGTGTGTTTATATGAGCTCCTTCTCCTCCATAGTCAGTGTTTTTCACGACAGTAGATGGAATTTGGAGAACCAGACAGCAAAAATAAAAATCTATATCAGATTAGGTGTATGCTGAATTACTAATATTTTCCAACGGGGACCTGAACTGAATGTGAAACTTTTATCTCTACTGTTTTTTGTCAAAGAAGTCTGTGGCCTTGAAGAGACAACAACATCAGTTCCCCCTCATAAAGATCTGTCTGACAGCACAATAAAGCAGTGAAAATATAATATAACGTTCACTGAAACTGATATTAATATTTCATCCACAGCAACACATCACTCTGCTCCTGTGCTGGTTTTCCTGTCTGTTCCTCATAGCTCTACTGTAGTAAAACACCTGCACTATTGCTTTAAGACTCACACTACAGCCATACTTTTTAACATTATATTACACATAATATAAAACAAGTTTTATTGAATATGCGACGTCCCCAAAGAAAATATTGCCATAGGTGTGCGGAGAAGCACAGTGGATTCCTGCTTCCGCCGTACATTGAATTACTGAAGTCACCTCAAATTAGATTGGAACCTATTGACGATTTCCTCATTTAAACTTCTTTAAGTTTTCAGATATGAGGACATTTAAAGGTGCTACTGTGCTTTTTGAGGTGAAATTTCCATTGTAATGTTCACATTAATCAATGTCGCTTAATCAATTTGACATGCTCATAGTCAGGCTCATTCTTAACAAGTATTTGTAGTTAATGATATGAGAAAATGATGAATGTGTTCCAATGCATTTATTTGGAGGCGACTTTCCAGTAATGATCAGTGAAAAGACTTATGGCCATAATCAGGAACATTTTGAGCAGAAACCCAAAGCGCTTCTTAACAAACCAAGGAGTCAGCAGGTTTTTAGTTCAGTAACAATAATAATCTCTGTGGTTAACACAAAGATACATGGAATGTACCAGTATCCTGCAGTTCCCTCCTGTGGTCACAGGGGCCGCTGTTGGTCACACTTTAAGGGACGAACACAAAAGACATCAGTGAGCGACATGGCAAAAGAAGCCATTTATTGAAATAACCAAAAGAATCTAGACATGAACACTTTTTTTTTTTTTTTTTTTTTTTTTTCAATCAAGCAAAATGTAACAGTTTCCACGTCGAAATACACGGTCAACACTACGTCTCTGAGACTCCGCCCAGTTTGATCAGGAGGTTCTGTACCGAGGGCAAATAGCAACACAGCAGATTTTTTGTTCAGAATCTTTTGTAACACATAAACCTTCAGACGAAAAAAAATGAAATCCAACACATGGCTTTTTAAAATCAAATATACACATTTGTTCTTACAGTATTTACACAGAGAAGGAAAATAAAAACAAAGCAAGTACCACAGAAGAACTCTATCTGTCAATCCAAAAGTTAAAACACAACTAAACGGGCACACCATGTCGAAAGAGGAGGAACTGAAGCGTGATGAGACTGCCAGAGGAGGTGGCCTTTGTCTTTATTAATGCTGACAATGGGAAGCAGCAGGTTTGGGTTCCAGGAGACAGGGGAGGACACATCAGGGTTCTGGACAGGAACATGCTAGAACAACCCTGAGCTCAGAGCGAGGGTCCTGGGTTCACTTCACTTCCACTTCAGTCTATTTGGCAAAAGGTGAAACCTCCTACAACTCCCACAATGCCATTTTTCCCAGACACAAATGTTCATGGTGGGTCTGTAACCATGTGTGAGCCATATGAAGGATTGATTGAAGCCACGCTGAGAGGAATTATGACGTTCATGAGGAGTTCAGCAGGATAGTGCGTACTTGTGCTTATAACGTATTGTTTCAACAAAAATTGAGAATTTTTGGCCAGAATGTAGAATTTTCGTTGGATATCTTAGCAGAAATGGAATATAATATTCATAACTCATTAGTGTATAATCACCTGAGACTAGAAATGTTTTCATTAGATTAGAATGAGCCCTTTATATCTACCCAGAATATATCAAAACAAACACTGCGATACTGTGAGCCACAGAGTGTGATACCGCTGTCTGACTACCACTGCTGAAGTGGTGTTATTAGAGCCCAGTATCATAGTGCAATACATTGCTTTCATGTATATGGACATGAATTGTCTGCCTAAACCTAACTTTCATTTTTAACATAATATGGTCCCAAAAACAAAGTTGTTCCTAAAAAGAAAAAAGCGGACACACTTTTCTGTCCAAATTCTCATCTAAATAGGTGTTTATTATGCAGGGAAGTGAAGTAAGCCCAGCGGGGTTGTTGCTGTGGACACTTGAGGGGAGGCGGCAGACAGACACACCGACCGCTTGGTAGACGCTGACTGAGGCGCTGCATTCACACCGATATGGCTTCAGGCCTTGAGACGTGTCAGCGACGTGCCAACATGTGGACAGGAGATGGCGGCAGTGAAGGTAATCCAGCCCCCCATTCATTACCGGGGTCACACACGAGGGCGGAGACACACCATTCACAGATAGAGAGGCGGAAGGAGACGAAGCATAGCCAAGGGCAGCGGCAAGACATCGCACCGTAAAAGCAGCACGAAGTGTTCTTTGACGTAATAGACTAGCTCCGCCCTCCTGGGCCGTACTGCTCTGTCAGAGGGAAAGCTTCACTGGAGTATTGCTCTCAGTGTCGTCTCGGGCCTGGTGCTCTACATAACACTGGTTTCAAAAGAGAGGTTTGGTGTCTCGATTAATGCGTTCTTCATTTCATCACAGATTGCCGTCTCTGTTGAAGGACTTCTCAGCTCGTACAACAAAGTGACCTGTGTGACCGACCTTCTGGCTCCTTTGAATCATCTCACACGTGTGCAGATGTCTGTAAAACATTTCCACTGATGGGAGACATGCGGACTGACCGGTTTGATAATTACACTCTTTTAAATCGTAACAGTGAAATATAAATTCAAGCATTGTATTTGATCATTTGATAATCTTCAAAATAAAATATGGTAACTGTAGCGGTTGCAGGACTGTAATAAACTTGTTCAGTTTGGGCCAAATTAAGTTTTTAACAAGCTGCTAGGTTGATAGCTATGAGTACTAACAGCAGCCATGTTTGTTCTTTACGTTCTTAATGAAAATCTTGGGAGAGTGGCCTTGGAGGGAGGCCTTAAGGGACAGGCTGTCTCGTTTGGTGACTTCCTTTCTAGAATTAGCATCTTTTGGAGCCAATACTGCTAGCTACTTTCATTGGAAAAGAGTTGGCAACACTTGGCTGGGATTTTAGGGCTCATTTTGAAATCTAGTGTACTCTCTTGCTCAGCACCATTAGTAATAACATTTAGTAAATTTGACTATATGACCAAATCTCATAATTAATGACAAAAATCCCCCAAATTACATAACTTTAAATTATTGAAATGTAAATGTTAGGGTTTGTCAATAGTGTACAGCGGTCTCTGAATGGCCACTTCCCATCACATGACAATAAAACTCTCAAGTGAAATGTTTTGTTGGTTGACATGAACAGGCTGATGACAAAACTGTTCATAAATCATCAGCACAACGATTTGATTAACCTTAATGTTGTACGGATAGGTATGATTGAGATTCTATATGTTCTATATTGTGTATGTCTCTGTCCAAATCAATCAGTGTCCTCTGTTTTCTTCATCACTGGGTCATCATCACACACTTCAAGGCCTTCCTGTTACAACAGCTAGCGTAACAAGAGCTAAAGCTAGCTTACTACTGTTCGTGTTTCAAGAGTTTCTACCCATTAAGTTGACTCAATCAAATGTTCCTTTAACAGTCACCTATAACAATGTCAACTTCATCCCGGTCACACGGTGTACCAGCGTCACTGACTTTCCAAAGTAAATTTTGACAGATAGAGTTCAGTATCTGTTTTACAAAGATGTCAGAACAATTTTCAAGGTTGGTTTGAACGGAGACAGCAACACTGTGACATCGGCCTTTCTCAAAGGGGACATTTGACTTGCAGGAGAAGCACAGGTAGAACTAGTAATGTTGATGGTGGCCCTGGCCAACCAGTAGCATGTTTCAGTTAACACGGGAGCTATGGAGCCAGTTGGTATGAGGAGTTCACGGTTAGGACTGTCACTTTGTAATTGCAATTGCAGGTGAAATGTAT
The DNA here is from genome assembly GCF_910589615.1 of Taurulus bubalis. NCBI lineage: Eukaryota > Metazoa > Chordata > Actinopteri > Perciformes > Cottidae > Taurulus > Taurulus bubalis. The sequence goes on from NC_136589.1 coordinate 21,409,023, forward strand.
AGATCTGGTCTATTGAATGCATCTCTTAATTGTCACTGACCTGTCAGTAAACTAGGCTATTGTTGCTCTTTGCTAACGCAAAATGCAGTTAACTAGTGAGCTATGATGACCAGATAATCATGACACCAACCATCTGAGAATTAACATGGAGAAGACAGTTGGATTTGAGGCCATAGATTTAAAGATTAAAGAATAAGTCAAAGATCTGAGTAATGTTATGTCTTGCCACCTCTGCATTAGCTTTAAATCATGTGTGGGCACACACACAAAATGGTGTCTTTAATGGGTGGAGAGGCTGGAGGGTTGTGAAGGGTCGCCGAGCCACCACTGTGGGGGTGAGGCTTACATAGAAAATAATAGACAACAAATAATAGATAACAAATAATTGACGCGCGACGTTAGATGGCGGTGTGTTTCGGCCTTTACAGTAATTACCACAACTAATGTGAAAACACCTGTTAGCTTGTCACTCAGTGATGCAGTGGAGGCACCGCAAATTAACAGAATCATGTCAAATCTACAGCAAAATAATCCACACGAGTTCAAACTAAGGACGTGTTGGCTCTTAATCGTTTTACAAAGTGAAAGCCCTAACACTGGTCAAAGAAACATGCGATTTTAGAAGTGTTTTTGATTCCATCAATTCACACAGACTCAAAGACCACTCAGTACATTCCTACTGTGTGTCTGCATGGTGAAGACGGTTGGTCTAGTCAGTGTCAGCCAAGGTTGGAGTTATTGTGGACCAAACAGGTAAAATGCAAGGTAGCTAGAGAGCTATGTAGGAAGATAATCCCACTAACAATGCTCTGATTAGTCAAGCCAAAGGGTTCACCCTGAGAAAGGCCTATAACCCTTCAATGTGAGGCGGTCACTTGATGGACAATCGCAGTGCTTTTCTCTCCTCTTGTTACTTCAGCAACTTGACAGACTTTGTCTGTATACAATGTCCATAGAGAAACAATTAATTAACTAGTTGTTCTCAGACATGTCCAATAGTTTTGTTTTTCTCTCCAGTCCAGACCGGACAGTTTGGTCATATAACTGTCCAAGTTGCATTCCTTTCTGTTCGTAGTGTTCATGATGTTCTAAACATAAGTGGACTTTTCCTCATCTCTTCATTCATTTCCTTCCAGGTTTGTTCGACAAGTCAGGCTTGCTCTTGCATCCATTCATTCATCCACTATACATTTTGACAAATTTTCAGTTCAGCGCCAAGATCACATTCTCTAAACTTGTGAGAGATTCTGGTCCATCTATCCCTTCTGTAACACGTAGCAGTTTGTCCATAGTTTAAAGTACATCCATTCCACTGTAGTGCTGGTCCTAAACATGTGAGACTTTTTGAGTATCTCTCGCTTGTTTGATGCTGTACAGCCATTTAATGACTCTTGCGTTTCGCTCCACAGCCGAGATGCCGTATGGAACACGCTCTCCGGCCTCCTCCTCCTCGTCCTCCCCCCCGTCTGACAGCCCATCGTTGGAAGATCGGCGCGACCGGTCGCAGTCTGAGGAGATCATAGAAGCTGATCGGAAGTTCAGGCTCACGATGTCCGAGTTGGCCCTCGCAAAGTTCTCTGGACCGACTGCCTCCAGCTCTTCTGGGTCGAGGCCGCAGTAGTTAAAAAAGCGTTCCACGTCAGCTCCAGCCCGGGCGTAGCGGTCTGACAGGTCTGATTTAGATCGGTGTAGCGAGGAGCGACGAGCAACAGATGAACCAAGCTCAAGCTCTGGGTTAGCGTCGGTTGAAGTATTGGAAGGGTCTCCGAAATCACACGGTAGCGACTGAGGGGCGGTGTTGTTGCAGAGCGAGGGGGATGGAGTTAGACGAGGGGGAGGCAGCGACAAAGACAGAGCGGGGGGAGGGAGAGTGGCGGGGTTGGGTTTTGGAGGGAGGGGCGGAGCAGAGGAGCTGCTGGATCGCGCCGTGCGAAGTGGCTTGCCATTGCACAGTCGCAGGAGGTCGGAGGAGGAGTGGGAGGTCAGAAGCGGTGGTAGTGGAGAGCGAGAACGATCTATAATTCCTTCACCTCGTCTGCTAAGGTTGAGGTTTCCTCCCTGTAGTGGACTGCGACGTCCCCCACTGTTGATCGGAGGGACCTTCAGGGAATGGGAGAAGGATCGCAGGGAGTGTGAGGTGCTTGGACTGGGAGCAGAGTCTGGTGGTTGCTCATTAAGTGTCATTGTAGAACGGTAGGTTAATGGCATTCTAGGAGCAGAAAACAAGAAGATAAATACATGTAACACAGTAGAATTTGGTAGGAAGACAAAATCAAATATGTGGAATTACATACCTGTGGACATAAAGAGTAACTTAACAACCTTGGACATGGCCCCTTCCCAAAATAAAAAAATACATTCAAAGCCAGATACCCAATCTCGCGCCCATGGTTCCCCCTTGACCAATCATTCTGCAACTGGCCCCACAGCTCTGCTAGATTGTTGTTCCAGCTCCAGGAGACCCGCCCTACTCCGCCCCTTGGTTTACCCTGATATTCTTACCCTAACCTATCTGACGCCTCATGCCTAAACTTATCCAATCCAACCAACAAAGGCACCAACTATCAGTGGCGTAGTAATTACTATTGCTTCGGAACTACATCCAGGGACATCAAGATTCAATAAAACCAAGCCACATGCATGTTCGTTAGAATTTTCCATCTCAGCTGAGTAAACGGCTTTCTGCATTGAGTCACAATCATTCAAGAGAGAATCGCAATGCATCTAAGTATCCATCTCCAGAGCTGCGTTTGCTCTCTACCCACTGACGTCTGTTGTCACTTTAACAATTAACAACAATAAATAGTTCCATGTCCGTTACAGTTTTGCTAGCAAATCTACACCGTTCTTACCACTCATTTACATCCCTTGTTCTGTACCTCTAAACTGCCTCTGCTGAAACTTCGCTAAGCTAAGCTAGCAGTGGTGAACCACCATTTGGACTGTCTATGATGGTGGAGACTAGGGTTGGGACACTGCCACTGCTTTCAGTGTCTGATTTAATGCTACACTGGTTACAGAAACAATTCACTCATCCGACTAAAAACTATATTTTTCCTGAGAGGTTAAGTTGGTTGCTCACCACTTGGAAGCTTTTGTTCAATCTAGATTGATCGGGTCAGTCAAGATGACCTACTTTCAGTAAACGTGTTCGAACACAAAAATGCTCACAATCATTGCTTAAAAATGTAATTTGTAAATTACCCCGATGGTGTCCAACTCCTGGCCATTCCCCCTGATGACCTCATCAACACAGCACTCTTAGCTCCTCCTAGTCCTTCGGATCCTGCTCCTGAAGAGGACGATGAGTTAAGCAGATTTTTCAGGATCTCCAGGTTTAAATTTCCCCGTTTGCTGCTGCCACTGCTTGTTGTTGCACACGTGTCTGACTTGGCGTTGTTATTGGATGCTTTGAAAGGTATCCCGCCTCCATTTCCTCCTCCACCAATCCCAGGGGCTCTCTTGGACAGGAGGGTGTGACCAGCAGGAGGCTTAGCCAGCACAGGGGGTTTGATTGGCTCCTGCTTGGCATTGATGACTTCATGGCTCTTGACATACTTGGCCTTGTCAGCTTCTAGTCTCTCAACAGCACTGAGGCGCTTTGGGTTCTGTTCCACCTGAGACACAGATTCACAATGATATGGTAATGAACACAGCACTCATTTTCTATCCATGTGTTCTCGACACACTCCTCCCTGCTTACCCAGGGTGATAGCCAACCCAAATTCATGAGAGAGGCCTCATCTAGACATGCAAGTCTTTGGACCGTGGACACGGGTGCACCACAGAGACACGCAAGGGAGGGCAGTCAAGTCGGGCACAAACTCCAGGACTATTTCTTGCACTGTGTTGATTGTTGTTGTTTGTATAATGTATGCACCACCCGCCAAGACAGATTCCTCATATGTGTAACATACCTGGCAATTAAATGGTTCTGATTCTGAACTCCCCGCTGATTTAGCCATTATTCTTGATATTTGTGAGTAAGTACCCAATGTAGTTTAATGGTTTCCTCTTTGTCTGTTTTTACTGTATTGTTTCCTACTTTTTTGTGCTAAATGTCCACTTAGAAAGACATGGATCAACGATTTGTGGTTGTATTTTTAGTCTGGCAGAATCACAAAAAAATGAGGTACGGCATGAAGGAGTTTAAGAAGAGGGCAAAATCAGGGCGGGGCAGCACTATTACCATAATGGCCTTGGTGAAATTCTTGCCCTGATCGTGTGAATTTTTTGTTTGAAAATGACAACACTCCTACTTATAATAAATAAAGTAATAATATAATAATTCTTACTTATATCTTACTTCATTGGCTACATATTTCCCTGCGATTTTAGATTAATCAGAAGACGTCTTATTGCTATACATGCCTTTAATGACAGATGCTAGGACATTTCATTTATTTATTATTAGTAGTATCTAGTGCAATCCGAGGCATGAATTCACATCTAGTAACAGATAATAATTTAGCTTCTTTGTTAGAATAAAAACTTCACTATGAAGTGTAGGGGTAGCAAATCATCCATTTTCAAAATCTTATCAGAGAAGAGATAGGGAGTGTTGTTTTAATAATACACCAGAACAGTTTCTTCCCACAGGCAATCAAAAGGATGGGGGTGTTACCTCTACCTGCTCTCAGGTGTTCCTGGTCCATGATCAGTGCATTGCCCTGCACCCTTATTTAGGGGAGGCTGGAGTAGAAGGATTTATCTTCCAGACAAAGCAGCCATTTACCGTCATGTAGTTTTCTTTTGTTCATTACTTTTTAATAAGGAGGCAGTTCAGTTGTCATGGCTTTGTGTGTAGTTTAGTTAATTTACTGTTTAGTTTTGGTTAATTCCTGGCGTTATCTATAAATCAGAGTCAGTTTTTTAAAACTGACTCTTGGTTATTGCTTCCTTTGTGTATGTTGCTGGTCACACGGTAGAGCCGAATGTTTTCCGGTTGTGGCCATGACATCCTCACCCTCAGGCAATAAAGAGTTGCCAACGACCCTCACCTGCATGTCTTTGAACTGTGGGAGGGATTAGGGTTTCCACACTCTACACAGAAAGGCCCCTGTGTCTAGTGTCTTTTCATTGTAGTGTGTGATTAGTGCAGTGAGTGATGTCACAGTACCTGTCTCCTGAAGTAGTCGGGGCCCTTGTTGAGAATCCGGAGGGGTACGGCTGAACTGAAGGCCGTTGCAGGGCCAGCGGCCTTGCTATCTGGCAGGGCTGGAGCCAGTGTCTCTGTCGGCATGGCAACGAGGCGACTGGGGTGGCCGGCCGTGGTGGCAGCGGGTGCGGGGGGGTCGACAGAGGGCGGGGGCACCGGAGGACCCCCAAAACATGAAGACACAAGGTGGAGAGGAGAAAGTCTAGAAAGAGACGAACCCCCTGGCCCTCCTCATCGCCTGCGGGACCCTGTGGGACCGAGCCAGCCTCTGTCAGAGGGGGGCTGGTAAAGTACTGTATTCAAATACACTACTGCATCGTCAGAGTAGGATGATCTCTGTCAGCACCTAAACAACTGATCTTTACTGAGAGGTCGCTACTGGTCTCCGGTGCTTAGCAAGATGGCCAGATAGATGGATAGAAAGAGAGAGAACGAGCTCAGTGACAGGATGGACACATATATGGTGTGTTTCAGTGCAGTGGTGAAGATGAGTGCTTCCACGGGGGGCCGAACGAAAAGCAAAGGACGGTGGAAGAGGAAAGCCCCGACGTTGCTCCACGCTCGCTTCAGCTCTCTCGTCAGCTCACCACACTATCTGAAATAAGAAGAGGGAGAGAATCAGCCTATCATGCACCTAGCAACAATAGCAGGAATAGCTACGCCTCCCCCCAAGGTATCTGTGTAAAGGAAGCTGTCTGTCTAAAGGATGACATCAGTCTTCGCTGTACATGTGGTGCTAATTAGCAAATGAAAGCTAACGTTAGCTCATAGCGTAAAGCATGCTGGTTAAAATGCAGCCTCTCACATGTCCGTAGACTAATGAGGCATTCAAACCAAAAACAGCCCTGTGTAAAAATAACAAACTGCACATTATGAACATTTCCATCCAAATGCATCAGAATTTTGAGAAAATTGGAAGAAAAAGATGCGAATGAATGCTTGTTTCCATTGTATTTCCAGTCCTTTCTACCAATGTAGATGAAGAGCAACAAGATGTAATTAAAGGAGCGCCAGCCAAAACTCAAATGAACAATGTAGAAAAATATTTGTGTTTCTATGTTGATGTACAATGCTAAATATCCATTTCCAACTTTTCTACCTTGAAATAAACCCCCCAAAACCTTTTTTGTGTGTGATATTTCATTATTGTGACCATTTACACTAAACATATGAAGAAAACATATATTTTCAACTACAATATTTGCCGGAAATACATTGATACATTTGCCTCGTCACTATTGTGATCGATGGGATTAATCATCGATCACATTCATCAACATTTTGATTGTCTCTGTTGTTATATATTGCATCATAACATCATTGACACTTTATTTATTTATTTTTCTTACGTATTTTTGTGGTTATATATTCCTAGTTTATACCTACAGAGAGGAGAGTTTGTCTTGCAGCTTGCAAAGTATTTATACTTTTCACCTTAAAGATGGAAGCTTTATTCAGCTGTGAGTGGGACTACAACAGAGTGTGAGAGTGGAGGCGGCAGTTTGGAACTGGGCCATTGTGTTCCCAATGGTTCTCAGTTTACACAAACCTTGGTGGATGGGTGTGGAGCCTTTACTCTTGTCTGCTCCCCTTCTAGCCTCTCATCATGAGCTTAATGAACATATCAGTAATGGTTGTGCAATATTTTAGTAGTTTCCCTTTTTTATAACAGTTTCCTATAATCTGAAAGAACGCAATGTGGAGTATCTTGTGTCTTGTTTAATCTGGAGTGATGAAGCCGCTCATATTGGATCTGTATGGAATATTAATTATGAAAGCGGCTGCCTGTGTGTATTATCAGTTTTCTTTGTGTGTCGAACTAAGACTCCATAAGAACACGACCACCAGGGGGGTTTGCAGAGTGTAAAGCGGTTGGGATGAGAGTCAGTACCTCCAAGTCTGAGGCCATGGTTCTCTACCGTAAAACGTTGGATTGCACCCTGTGGGTTGGGAGTGAGTCGCAAGGAGTTCAAGTATCCCGGGTCTAAAGGGAAAATGGAGTGTGAGATGGACAGGCGGTTTGGTACTGTGTCAGCAACGCTGCGAGCATTGTACCGGACCGCTGTGGTAGAGGGAGCTGAGCCAGAAGTCAAAGCTCTTATTTAAGTCCATCTACGTTCCGACCCTCACCCATGGTTTTGGGTCGTGACCAAAAGAATGAGATCACAGATACAAGCGGCCAAAATGAGCTTCCTTCGTAGGTGGCTGGGCTCGGCTGTAGAGATAGGGTGAGGCGCTCAGAGTAGAACCTGCTCCATCGCGTCAAAAGGGGCCAGCTGGGGTGGTTAGGGTATCTGATCAGGATGCCTCGCTTGAGAGGTTTTCCAGGCATGTCCAACTGGTAAGGGGCCCCGAGGTAAACCCAGAACACGCGGGAGGGATTAAACATCTTGTCTGACCTGGGAATGCCTCTGTGCTTCCCAAGAAGAGCTGGAAAGCGTTGCTTGGGAGAGGGGCGTCTGCAATACCCGGCTAAGCCTGCTGACCCCACTTTCTAAGATCTGTGAATGCAATGCATCATGTGACTCATGCACTGAACAAGGCCATATGTTTCTAGTTTACCACAGACACACAACCCAGATAAACACACACACATTGAAGGACTGATTTAATTTGGATTAGGAACATGTGTCTTGCTCATTTCCTGCAAAACTCACTATTAGACAGAGGAAGGAGAGAAAAGGTGGACAAACAGTAAATGTCTTCTACCTGCAATATCCTACAGACATCTTGTCTCTTCTTTTTTACCTGTAACCCACTGACTTCAACTCTTATCACGCTCTAGCAAACGGGAGAAACACTGCAGTGATTAGTCTACGTTGCTCTTGCTTTCAAAAATCAAAGTGAAAAATCAGCCCACACACACCCTGCCCTCGATGCCTGCAGGATGATTCTTTCCCAGAGAACACTTGGCTGTTCATTTCTGGCATTTATGACCTGTAACGTCTTATTATTAGGTTTACAGGATAGCTGGGACTCACATTGGCTGTATTTAGATTGCATGATTTAATCATTCTAACCTCTTTGCCCATATTCTCACCTAGCATTAAAACGTGTCTTTAGCGATTGATCCCAGGTGGACAGCACGACACATTGTGATCCGATCACTCTAACAAGTTGCAGAGGTGGTCTGGGTATTTGAACACATAACTTTTGAAGTGTAATCGTTGCGTCCTGATGGACATAACAGGAAAATACGTCATGGAAACGTTTTGTTCCTCTTTTTTCTCCAGTTGGTTTTCAAATCCCTAAGGTGTCCTGAGGATTGTGAGTTGTGAAGCGAGACGGCAAACTCTTTATTGCCCCCACACTGTCAACGGCAGCGCATTACAGCTTCACACTTTCCCTTCCTACCTTTCACAATAAAAGCCCGAGACAAACACTCTGCGTCACTGCTTGCCAAGGGAATTTAAAATCCCTCTAAGAATTTTGCTAAGAGGCAATTCAGCAAAATCGCTTACACTGAATATGTTGAGACGTCCATTGAGATTTACTATGAATCCATAAAGCATCTTTGCTGATTTTGCTGTTTTTCTTTCCATCAGACTAGAAACAGGAAGTCCTCGGTTAAAACCAAAACATTTGGTCTTTTCTAGAGGTGAGATCCAAGACGCATTCTAATACCAGGTGTGAACTGGTGTACTTAGACCTGTCCACTCGATAATCGTATCACCCAAAATGCATCCTAATATCAGGTGTGAATTGATGTATTTAGACCCGTCTACATGATGATCGGATTACCCAAAATGCATTTTAATACCATGTATAATACCATGCACCAATGACTATGTGGGCCTTTTTCCTCTGTGTTTCTGTTAGCGCGTGGCATTTTCTATTGATATAAATAGGAAATATGGGTAAATTCAGGTGAAAATATGCTCAGTAAATGTGTTTCTTTTGTTGCATTCATCACAGTGTCCTGGTTTAGACTTTTCCGTGCCCAGTGGCAGCCTTTGTTCTGCTTCGCCCTAAACCAACCGCATTGTGTAGTTTAGTGTCGTTTAAACACACAGTTGGACATAACTTGGTTTATCTCAGAGTTAGCATCTATAACTGTGCACAATGTCATTGTAGTGTCCCACTCCTCCACTCTCCACCTCCTCTCCTTTCTCTTGTTTTAGGTCTCTCTCCCATGTATCACCCCTGGCATACAGCCAAGAATCAATAGCGCGCGCGCGCACACACACACACACACACACACACACACACACACACACACACACACACACACACACACACACACACACACACACACACACACACTTTCTATTTCCTGTGTAAGCAGCATGAGCAGAGGCTGCAGAGCACTGCTCAGAAACCAACACGCTCTCAGCAGCAGGAGCCGGTTCACTCCCACCAGTATTCATCATGTTGCCCTTTAAAGGTCAAGCTCTCCATTTATAATCACCTGCTTTGGCACACACACTGTTGTACTATCACATCATACTATCACTAATAGACAGGTACTGATGATTAAAGAACACATCAACCTGTCTGATATACTTCATTCAGCTGAGAGATGTGGTTCCTTAAATCTGAATATGTACTAGTAACACTTGAGCTGTAGGTCTACAACAGAGGTGGGCAAACTACGGCTTTTAATCCGGCCCGCCGAGTATTATAATTATTATAACATTAAAAAAAAAAAAAAAAAAAAAAAAAGTAAAGACCGCTGTAGCACTTCTCCGTTCCCAAGTTCAGTTTCTCGAAGCACGATGAGAAAAGCCTAAAGAGCGCTGTGCAATAAATAAGCATGAAGAAACATCAACGCTGGTCTGTTGTGGTCATCGTGCTTTGGGAAAATCAAGTCGGGAACAGAGAGGCGTTACAGCAGTTTGTACGCGCCGTGCGGACCGCTGCCTGCCGTGTTCTGCTGAACTAGAGCGACACACAACACTTGCTGTGCTGCGCTGGTCAATTCCACCCCTCCCCCACTGATCCCACAGACAAAGGCGACACTTTTTAATTTTTTTTATTACCGTAATATACCGCAAAACACTGAAACGCTCGACTTCTTAGCGGTCAGAATCCTTTTTAATTATGTCGTAAAGCGTTAACTTTAGAAGAATTACGGTAATATGAATCACTTTCTGTCGTCGGAGACGGGGTTTGTACTACAACAGTTTTAGAGTTGTAAAATGAACTAACAGCTGCATGCAGAGTATTTTTCCTCAGTATATCTAACATAACTAACCACATTCGACCCACAGAACTGCGCCACCCTGCGCGCTCATGTCATGTGACATATAGGGTTCTGTCTGCCAGCCTCCTGCATTGATCCCTTCTGTCACAATGAGTGGACCCAAGAAACGACAAGTCGACAGTGAGTGCAGAGTCTTTAATGAGTGGACTGCTAAGTATTTTTTCACCGAAGTACGATCAGAGGCAGTATGTCTTATTTGCAAAGAAACCATTGCAGTATTCAAAGAATACAATATTAGCCGCCACTTTTCCGCCAAGCATGCTAACTATGCTAGCCTACAGTCAACGACAGAACGGGCGGCTACTGCTAAGAGGTTGGCAGCCAATTTAAAGAGTCAGCAAAAACATTTTCTCCGCCAAACTGCTATACAAGAATCAAGCACCAAGGCAAGTTTTTTGCTAGCATTCAAATTAGCAAAAGCCAGCAAGCGAGAGTTTTTGAAAGAATGTATGGTAGAAACAGCAGGTCTCTTATGTCCAGAGAGCAAAAACAAATTTGAAAAATTGAGTTCATCACGCAGAACAGTGACTCGGCGTGTAGAACAAATTGATGAAGATTTAACCAGCGAGTTGAACAAAAAAGCTGAGTCTGCCGGCCTCGCCGTCGTCCAGTGTAGAGCCACGGGTCTCACACCGCCCAGCACCCCCTGTGGCGGACCACAGGCTCCCCACCTTCCCTTTGGCTCCAATAATCTGTTTTACCAGATACTCATACTCTCATGTGGTCTGCATTTGGGTCCGCAACATTGTCCTCCCGTGACGGTTCACACAAACACTCTCCATCCATCTGATACTGGCCCGGCCCGTCTGTCAATTTTTTTTATTTAATGTGGCCTCTGAGCCAAAAAGTTTGCCCACCCCTGGTCTACAAGCAAAACACTGGAACACTAATGAAGCTCTGTCAGATAACAGCACACTAGTGAGTCATTCAATGAGTTATGCTGTGTTCACACAAACGCGGCACGAATTTGACGTGCGACCAGATTATATGCAAAGTCAATGCACAGACGCGATAGGTTGCAAAGACGCGTTTTTTTTTGCGTCAGACAATCAGCGCTGAGAAGCTCTGCCCGTCACCACCACCGTCTTGCCGTTGCTGAATCAAACTGTTGATGCTCCGCCAGAAGTACGCTGGTAGCGGCCGTCATTCAGACGCTGTTGTGGGACTACGGATAATATTATGAACCCAGACACCATGGAGTTTGATGTTCCGACGTATGTGGAATTTACACAACAAGTATAAAGCAGAACTAGTGGTTATTTCCATGGTGGATGAAGGAAACGGTATCCGTTTTACGGAGATAAGCCAGGGAGACCGCGGTTCCTGGAGGAGTCGGTGAAATTCACCGAGCTGTGTGCGGCTACGGATGATGTTATGAACCCAGACACGAGGGCGTATTATGTTCCGACATTTTTGGGACTTCCACAACAAGTATAAAGCAGAACTAGTGGTTATTTATTCCATGGTCAATAGCGGAAATGAAAGCTCTTTTCATGGAAATAAGCCAGGCCCCCTTTGAAGCGGCGCGAATATTCACGCCGCCTTCGTTGTGAACACCCTTTTATTGTCGAGCGAGTAAACTGTGCGGTAAACGTTTGGTGTGAACGCAGCATTAGCTTACACAATACCAAAATCCTGGAACTGACTCATGCCAATAGATGCAGCCATTATTGATATTTTTAGTTACATCTGTTGTTTTTCTGCTTTGACAAGTTGAAATGCCAGCTGAAAAACAGGTCCAAACATAGGACACCACGGCTCATTCTTAATAATGATTAATATTTCCAAATAATACACTAAACCGGTCAGGTTGGGAACCCTTGGGTATATTATTTTTTCTCTTGTTGTATTTTATTTTGCTCGAAATATGCCTAATATGTTTTGACTGTAGGTGAACAAATAATTTCCAAGGACTCCTAAAAAAAAAAAATGAAATACCCAACCCATGCCAAACCGCTATTTTCCAAGTTACTGTATATGTCCGATTTGATAACGCTGCGTCCAGGATTCAGTCATACAGAAGTGGGCAAACTTTCATCTCTCAGACACTTTTTTGTATTTTTCCAAATGATGCAGTAGGTGGGGTCAAGACCTGAGGTGAAGTTACACCGAACGCTTCAAAGCAGAGTAACCCTGTAGGCCTGGTTTCTATTACTGGTTGACGCAAACTGCATGTTGGGAATTGTCAGCAAGAATTTCCAATGCAGGTGAAGCTTGTGGAGGCTCAGTCTTCTGCTCTTTTTCACTAACACACATCTGGCAAACACATTTGTACTGCCCCCATCACCGCTCTCTGCCCCAGTGAACTGAACACAAACATAGGGACTGCACAGCAGGAGTAAATATTCAGTCATGAAACACTTGTTTCTCGTAGGCTTTCCAACTGTGGGAATGTGAACTTTCCAATGTGAAAACAATTTCTCAATCCAATATCCCAGTCACTATCAAAAACTACCCGATGACTCTGTATTGTGGCCTCATGCAATGAACCATTGCTTTTAAATAAATTATCTATTTAGCTCCACCAAGGAGTAGGGTTGGGTACCGAAAACCCACATGACCAGTACCTACCGGACCGAAACGCAACGCAGATTTTGGTGCTTCCGTTCGGTGCCTGAGCCGATTGAAATACTTTTTTTACACTACTCTGATGACTCCTTCCTGGTAGCAGCTAACGGTAGCCTACCGTTTGAATAGCTACAGTAGCTAGCTAGCCATCAACCTTTTAACAGAGAAAATGCCGAAAGGTAAAGTGTGGCTGTATTTCGCAAAAAACGTTTTGAACAATGCGACGTGCAGCAAATGCAACAACACAATTGCGTTTTAAGAAGAAAAGCCGAACTCCGAGAGAGAAACGCTCCGTTTTCTCCACTAAACCTCGTTGAGGAAAGGTCTGTTTTAAACGCTGTAATCTAGACGAGACACGCTCCAAGTCGCGACACAAAGTGAGATTATTAGGAGATGTGTTTGTTCCTCGGTTCAGTTGGTGTTTGCCGAATTGAAGAGCAGCTCTGTCCGGTTCAGAAAAGCTCTCCCAGTTGATATTAATGATGACGTTTAGTCCAGTAAAGCAGCAGAGTTTGTAGAATCCAAACATTTCTTAGTGGAGTTCTGTTGCACACGTTCCCTATCAGACCACCTGATGCTTGGGTCTGTTATATTTCTTTATATATTGTTCATAGTTTAAAGTTAAAAAGTTTAAAGCTGTTGTTTGAAGTCAAGTGTGTTGTATGTATTTATATTTAGAGTATACTTTAAACAGTTAATATATTGTTAAATTGGAAGAAAAAAAAATTAAAAATGCCTTTCTTTAATGTCGTCAATCATCGTTTTGTGCTTTTTTTATTTTTAAGTAGTGGATCAGGCACCGTTTAGTCACCGCTATCGTTTTAAAAGTATCATTTTAGCACCGGTATCGGAAAAAAACAAAACGATACCCATCCCTACCAAGGACGTTACGTTTCCACTCCGGTTGTCTGTTTGTCAGCAGGATCACGTAAAAACCGTAAAAAGCAGGATCACGTAAAAACAGGCATTTCCACAAAACGTTGGTGGAATGTAGTAGCACAGGCCAAGGAAGAACCCATATAAATTAGGAGTGGATCTGAAACATGGGGCATGAGACACACATCATTGTTCACCTTGTTAAAAGTTCACTAAAAAACATTCTGTCTGGGATCAGATGGATGGATCCAAAAAATAAACTACTGGCACACCACTGTCTTTTAGGTGATGTCCATGTGACTGGAAATATTTCCTTAGGTATAGTTTCATAAGTGAACATACACCTGTATTTATTAGTGATGAGATGACAAGTATTCATCTCATTAAATAACCTGACACGCATACACCAGACAATATTCTCTAACTCTCAAAAGTGATCGCTTAATAATATTGTAGCGAGCCTGTATTGGTGCCTGTCAGTGGGGAGGGGTCGCTCGATCACCTCTCGCTCTCTCCGGACAATCATGGGGAGGCAGTGTGCATGATGGTCGGGTTGCGGCCCTGCGATTGGTGGAGCAGAGGGGAGGCGGGATGTTGACCTGTCGGGGAAACGGGACGGTCAAGTGTGTGAGACGTGTAGTCAAGTAGCAAAGGGGTTTTGTTAGCTGTTCTGTAGCATCGGTGTTGATGGACATGAGTCTCGCCAGCGTTGTTGACAGTTACATGAATAAACCTGCATTGCAAGAAACCAGCGGTCTACGAGTCATGAGTGTGGACGCTACATTGATGTCAGAAGTGACTTTTACCGGACCTGAGGTTATTCCTCTCAGGAGCTAACCAAGCGTGATCGGAGCTAGCGGGTTAGCCTACAAGCCGACATGGATCTCGACGGCGGGACGAAGGTGAAGGAGGAGGAGGAGAGGGACATGGAGGAAGAAGGAGCTTCCGGGTGGGAAGACAGCGCGACCAGAGACTACACAGCAGCTGTCAGTGAGGCGCGGGCTCGCCTGAGAGAGGCTGCGGGGAGGATGGCCAGGGACGCTGGCAGGAATCCCTCGTCAACGGTTCCCGCCGTTTCTCCGCAAAATGGGCGGCCGGTGCATCGTTACAACCCCGAAGGTGAAAACGCCCCAAGTATTCTGGTAGGTCAGACTGGGAAGCCTTCCTGGGCCAATTCAAACTGTTATCTCATGCCGGGGGTTGGTCCATGTAGACAAAGGCTCTGCAGCTGGCGCTGTGCCTCACGGACGATGCTCTGTCTTGTCTGCTGTTGCTGAGAGGACAGGCGTAACTACCACGCACTGGTGGGGTCGCTGCAGAGACGGTTTGGACAGTGCTTGCAGTCTGAGTTGCTGCGAAACGAGCTAAATAATCGCTGCAGGAAACCGAGGGAGCCGCTACGGGCGTTAGCCAACGACATGGAGAGAAGAAGACGACGACACATGTCTGGAGCCTGTCGTTGCAGTGGGGCGCACTGGTAAAGGGGATTCTTGCTATGTTCCTATCACGGTGGAAGGAGTGCCCTGCTTGGCGTTAGTGGACACCGGGTCCAGGGACCGCTAATGAGGTCGAATATGGTTCCAGACAGGACTCAGCTTGACTCCACCTCGGTGCGACTGCGCACGGTTACCGGAGAGCTGGCACCCATGGAGGGCAGAGGTATGCTGACTTTATCGGTGTGGGGGTTGACGGTGCGTCACCTGGTGTGGATAGCAGCAGTACAGGATCCATGCATCCTAGGGTTGGACTTTTTGAAGGCCACGGGCTGCCTGCTAGACCTTGAACGTGGCACAGTGAGCTTTCACGGAGGGCCGGCTGTCACAATGATCCCCAGCCTCGCCCCTCCGCTCCCCCGCACCGTCAGCGAGTGTGGTTGAAACGGAAACCAGGGAGCGTTCCCCCTACTCCGGCCCCTCGGAGGCGGCCGTTGTCTCGTCAGCTGCTGACACCGCCGCTGGCTACGCGACCCCAGGGCCTGGGGGGGTACAGGAAGAGGACAGAGAAACGCTTGCGGCCATGAAAGAAATATGGAACAAGAACCGTGACGGTTTACAGACCCGACAACAGAAACAGCTGTGGCAGCTCCTGTTGGAGTTCAGGGACATTTTTGCTAAAAGTGAAGATGAGGTGGGGCAAACCCACCTAGTGCAGCACGAAAACGACATAGGAGACGCGCGTCCTATTAGCCAACACGCTTGTGATGAAGCGGTTGCAAGCATGCTAGCAACAGACATCATAGAGCCTTCCGACAGTCCATGGGCATCAGCTGTTGTCATGGTGCCGAAGAAGATACACGGCTGGAGACTCTGCTCGGATTACAGGCTGGTGAACGGGGTAACCAGGAAAGATTCTTACCCTCTGCCCTGCAACGACGAGTTTCTGGACCTGGTCTCAGGGTCCTTCTGGTTCTCCTCCCTGAACCTTTGCAGCGGTTATTACCTCCAGAGTCCCGCCCAAAAACAGCTTTCTGCACCAGGGTCTGTGGCAGTTCAAGGTCCTTAGCTTTGGACTGTGTAATGCCCCTGCCACATTTGTCCGGTTAATGGACAAGGTGTAGGAAGGAATCTCCCGTCAGCAGTGCCTTGTCTACCTGGACGACATCCTGGTCCATGGAGACTCTTTCGAGCTTGCCCTGGCGTCGCTGCAGTTGGTGCTGGGCAGGATCAAGGCAGCGGGCCTGAAGCTTCACCCGGAGAAGTGACACTTTCTACAGAGGGAGGTATCCTTCTTGGGGCACCGGGTAGGGGGTGAAGGTGTCGGCACTTTGTAGGAGAAGGCACAGGCAGTCGTCGACTGGCCTACCCCCACCAATCCAAAATAGCTTAAAAGTTTTCTGGGCCTGTCCTCGTACTACCGGCGATCAGTGTGGGGGTTCGCTGGCACAGCTGCTCCTCTGTTCCAGCTGCTACAGAAGAACAGGGACTTCGCCTGGACGGAGGAGTGCCAGTTGGCGTTCAGCAGCCAGCGGAGCGCCCTGATTGAGGCTCCAGTGCTGGCCCCAGCCGATTCCAGCTTGCCTTTCACATTGGACATGGATGCCAGCGGGGTGGGCGTCGGGGGAGTGCTTTCCCAGTCGAGGCCCGAAGGGGAGCGGGTGGTGGCGTATTTCAGCCGGGCATTCAACAAGGCTGAGCGGCGCTATTGCGTCACCCGCATGGAGCTCCTGGCAGTGGTGCTGGCAATCAGGCATTTCAAATATTAACTGTGCGGGCGCACTTTCACCGTGAGGACAGACCACTCGGCTCTTTAGTGGCTAATGACTTTCAAGGAACCGGAGGGGCAGGTGGCTGGAAGAACTTCAGTCTTTTGACTTCATTGTGGAGCACCGGGCTGGGACGCAGCACACCAATGCTGACGCACTCTCGCGTCGCCCATGTGCCGCAGACGAGTGCAGTTACTGTGAGCAAAGAGAGACCCGAGAGAAGCAACTGCGAGAGGAGGAGGGAGACTGTGCGGCGGTGCGACGGCTGGAGGAGGTTGTGTGCCGGGAACTGCGTGCAGTGGACCTGGCAGAGTGGAAGCAGCACCAGGGTCAGGACGCAGACTTACAACCGGACGTGCAGTGGGTGGAGGCGCAGCAGCGACCGCCGTGGGAAGAGGTAGCAGTGTTCTCTAAAGCCACCAAGGGTCTGTGGGCACAGTTTGATTCTCTGCGCCTGAGCTTCGGCGTGCTTCAGCACGCATGGAAGGAGCCAGCAACAGGGGAGGAACGATGGCAGATGGTGGTACCCAAGGGGCTGTAGGTCGCGGTGCTGGAAGCCATGCATGGCATGCAGGGCATTTTGGGGTGTTCAAAACACTCCGTCGCCTCCGTCAGGGGTTCTACTGGGGACAGTGCAGGAGGGACGTGGAAGACTTTTGCCGCCGTTGTGACCACTGTATGGCACACAAGGGCCCCAGGTCAGTCGGTTTGGAGTACCGGAGACCATTCACAGCGACCAGGGAAGAAATTTCGAGTCACGGGTGTTTGCCGTTATGTGTGAGCGTCTGGACATGCGCAAGACGCGCACCTCCCCCCCTGCGGCCGCAGAGTGATGGGTTGGTGGAGAGATTTCACCGCACCATGGGTCAGCAGCTTTCCATCCTCACTGCCCAGCACCAGCGCGACTGGGACAAGCATCTGCCTTTGGTGCTCATGGCGTGTCGCTCGGCAGTTCAGGAGTCTTCGTCCTGTACACCCTCTCTCCCCATGCTGGGGAGAGAGCTCCGCACCCCCGCAAAATGGCCTTTGGTCGGCCCCCTGAAACCTTTGTCATCCTCCCAGGTCCCGAGTTCGCTAGGAGAATGCAGGACCGCCTTGACTCAGCCCATGAGTTTTCGAGGAAGCAGCAGCTGAGTGCCGGGGTGAGGCAAAAACGCAACTATGATGTGAGGGAAAGAGGACAGCACTTTTGGGCTGGGGAGCTTGTGTGGGTCTACAACCCGCAGTGGAAAAAGGGTCGGTGCCCGAAGCTGGACAGCCAATGGGTCGGCCCCTGCAGAGTCTTGGAGAGGGTGGGTGAGGTTGTCTACAGGGTCCAGCTCCCGCCCAAGGGACAGAGAGTGGTGCTGCATAGAGACCGCCTCGCCCCGTACATAAGGGTTCGCGTCTCTACCGGCATCAGGGACACGGGGAAGCTCTCCGCAGCGTTCCTCCAACTCACACTCCCAAGAAGCCCCGGGACAGGGTTGTTCCGGCAGAGTCTGAGGCAGTTCCCCTCGTCACCTCTGCTCCAGAGGAAACATTTCCCCAGTCGGGCCGGGCGAGAAGACAGAGAAAGGGAACGGGTAATAGGCAAAGAGACCTTGGGTTCCAGAGAGGGCAAGAATATTTCTGAAGCTGAAACTGAAGAGAAAAAACTAATATACATACTGTATATATATTTTTAAGACCGACACTAATGAAAGTGTTTCGTTGACTTTCACTTCATTTGGTCAAGATTTAACTTTGGAGAGCATCAAATAACAGCAAAGTTAGTTATTACCCGTTTGCAGCGGTCCGATTGGCTATCACAAGGAGCCACTTCTACGTTCCAAGCCTTCTGCTATTGGCTGTCGGAGCTGGACGCCTCCCCCCTCTCCTCCATGTGCTGCAGGTCGACAGTGGGTCTCACAGCTGCCAATGACAGAAACCAATAAGAAGTATTAGGAGCTAATCATCCAAAGTCTCTAATGATTAGTGAAATTATTGACAGAGAGACATACATGGATTGTTCCTCACAGATATTAGTGTGCAATTATGAATTGTCTCAGAGTAGGAAACATGTCCTCAGTGGCCCAAAATCTCCCAGATGTCCCCATGGGACCATGGTTCCATAGGTAGCAATCCTAGATGAGGTGTCTGGGAGCTGAGTAACATTTGCCCCTGACAAGAAGTAGAGCCAAGAGAAAAGTAGAGTAATTTTCTCATAGACTTCTATACAACCAGAGGGGTCGCCACCCAAACTAGAGAGAATGCAGGTTTAAGACACTTCAGCTATGGCTTCACTTTTGAGGACCGGAGGTTGCCGCCTGGTTTTACACATCTCTAGTTCTTCTTTCTTTTATATCTATACAGTCAGGTTTCCCTGGAATTATAATTCATTGTGTAACTTTTCCTGGTTCTAACCTTCAGAAAATTACCCTTCCTCTACCAGCTGACATCATCACCTGGCCCCTGGTTCTGAATGAAGGACTCTCTGTAGTGCCGGTGTTTGCAGGAGCTCAGCAGTCCAGATGGTCACTCAGTGGGAGCTGGAGTCCCACCAAATGACCTACTAGCTGCACTATAGCTAAACAGCAGAAACACACAAACAGGTCCTGCTACTGCACATTGGTGAGTAGGAGCAAAATTAAATTACCACCCTTAAAAAGGCACCAACACTTTTCTTTGGTCTTTAGCAGATTATTTTTCGACTGCACACCAGCTCTATATCATTTCAGTTATAGTTTTTCTCCTGTCAGAAAGAAACCTGAGGGAGAACAACAGAGGAAGATCCCTCTCCCCGGATGGACAGAAGCAATAGATGTCATGTGGCCAGAATGAATAACGTAACAGAGTTATAGCACATTCAATGAATATGACATTCATAGATAGTAGACATGGTCCATGATCCATCAGTATTGATGACAATCTCTCTCAAGTTAATTGCTGAGATCTGTACTACTATGAAGTCCAAAGCCAGACGATCAGACATGTTTATCCAGATGATCTAAAGTAAAAAGCATATTGTACTGATTTCCTCTCAAATTAGTTTGACGGAATAGTCCAACCTGATGTATAACTCATAGAAATATTGGCCAAAGCTACACAATGAACACCGGGTTTTAATTACTTAATAACATCACATAACATTCTTATTCTTGAGTCAGTTGGATGACCAGAAAACGAACCATGCATGGCAGAAAACACATTGTGAATTTTCAATCTACCTAACCGCTACTGCACATGGCGCAAACAAGTTCCACACACCTGTGATAAAACATTCTCGTGGACCCTATTTCTCCCTGATAATGCTAAAAAGTGAACAACAAATCCATGTTGAAATCAGCAGGAGAAGAGCACGCTAGCGTTATCTGTTAGCAGTCAGTGGGCAGCGCAGTCCTGCATGGCTAAATAACAAATCTAAGAGCTAACGCTAACGGAGGTTGCTTTGAGTGAAATAATTATTATTATTATTATTATTATTATTATTATTATTATGTGACTCAGTGGGGATTTTACCTACAATTATATCAGGTTTTAAGTTACTATCTCAAAGATCTCAGTTTCATTCTCAAAGATCTCTGTTTCATTCTCTCCGATGGCGATAAGCAGTATTTGTAGGTTTGTGTTTTTTGGATCTCATTTGTTTTTAAAGTTTCATCGTCTGTTGACTTTGCTCTTTTATTTGTTTGTTTGGCTGTGTTTAGAGTTTAGTTGCAACGCTAGCAGAGGCCCGAAATAAATGTCGCCACAAAAATCCACAAATGTTAATAACTTTAAAAATATCATTTAGGGACGCTGCCCAGCCACGCACAGTCCAGACCACCTGTAGACCAGCCGCCCCACCCAGTTGTGTAACAGACCACTGTTGATCGGACCCTCTCTCACAGTTCGGCATGCATGAGAAACTTGGATTAATGACAGTTTAATGTTAACCATCAGTGGGAAATAATGACTGATGATAGTTATCTGCCAACCTCTGATAAATCCAGTTGTTTGAAGATGTTTTCACAACAACATAAATAGATATTAGAGATGAATTATGAGCTGTTTACACTAGTTTTAAGCAGCTTATTATACATCATTAAAACTACTAATGAAAAGATTGGTTTTAATCCATAAAAATACAATATTGTATTTAGTTATTTAAATTGTGTTTAAATTATATATATATATATATATATATATATATATATATATATATATATATATATATATATATATATATATACACACACTATAAAATACTATTACAAAGTAAAATGATAACATTTAGCTGCTATAATCAAACAACAATGAATCTGTCAATGATAGGCAATTAGTATCAGCGGCAAAAAAACAAACATGATCAGGGATCTCTAAAAGTAATGTTTGCTCTTTTTATTCTTTAGTGCTGATCCGATATATGATCCACACCGCAATCTGATCCGCTTTGTAGGTGGGTAAGATTTGGTTTGTGAAGTTACTGTGTAAATATTATACCTGAAATAAAATTACATTTAATAAGACTATAGGGCTTTCTGACCGATGAGTCAAACTACTATTGACTTTTCTACTGAGCTACAGCGAATGGCCAATGCCCGGACCGACAAGATTGATCTGGTGGGAAGGGAAAGAGCGGCGCTCTCATTACCACAGCTGCTGTACTCTCGAGCCAAATACAATGCACATTTGGCCTAAAACACTGCAATGGTCTTTGCAGTGTATTGGGCAATGGTCAAAAATAAAACACTCATGTTTTCAATACCCCACATTTACTCTACGTTAATTTCAATAGTGTTGGTTGTATCAAAGTGTCCCTTAAAGTCACATTTTTATCTAGAGGGAGCTCATATTTTAAAACAATTTGTGACTATGCTCAGTCACTGTCACCACAACATGGCAGAAGAAACAGATGTTAGAACGGTCTGTGTGTGTTATTGCATGCATGTGTGACGGGGGCTTTTCCAGCTCAGTGATAATGGAAGCCTAGCTCCTCAAGCCTGACTCAGCAGTATTTCTCACACACACACACACACACACACACACACACACACACACACACACACACACACACACACACACACACACAGAGTGAAGCTGGTCCTGTAGAACACAGTGTTCTGGACTAGCTTGTGGCTGCTGTTATTCAACCTCTTTTTCTCCTTGGACTTAATTTACTCAAAAGCTGTCTGGATTCTCCTTCTCTTTCTATTCTCTCCCCCTCGGTTTGGTTTCTTTCACTGCTGTGCCTTATCTCACGACTGTATCTGTAAAGTGAGATGTTAGTCTATAGGGGTTAAGGTCTATTAATCCTACAGAGACAGAATGGGAAGTTTTGCCTTTTTCGGTCATCCAGTTCCTTGTAGGAGCTTAAAGAAATGAGTAAATAAGTGTTGGCATGGCATGTCTGGCTGTGTTCTGAAAAGGTGGTAGAGGCTGACATTGACTGAGACACAGCAAATAAGAGCCTTGACTGAAGTAAGGCGCCCCAGAGTGCGGCATGTGGAGTGTTAGACTTGTCACTTGACCATAGCGTGGAGGTAGGAAGGAGCAAGTGATTAAATGCACCATCTGTTAATCAAACTCTTTCCGAAGCCAGTCGGGAGAAAACATATTTCCCATGGAGAAAAGCCATCAGTGTTGATAGAACTGATGCTATTGCAGCATCTATGCTAACCTTTTTAGGAGCCGCCATTGTTGTTAAGAACTGCTAGCTGCCAATAGCTCCTCACAGGACGCCGGTTGGTCTGGACACAATCGCATTGCTTCAAGCCTGAGAGGATGGTCAAGATTTTTCACGTGATGTTGCAATATCATGGGAATCCAGCTGCTACGCAAGGTACGTCGGCAGGCACTAGAGGTTTGAACGAGATAAAGCTGCAACAGGGAGCCGCTATATATCGAAGAAGTAGTTTGGGAAAAACTTTGGAGGGTTGAATACTAGGCTTGCAGCAGCTTTCTAGACTAGCGGTCTTCGAGCATGGGTATCTGGCGAGTAGGGATTTTCTGTAGTTGAGGCGAGAGGTGACGAGTGCCAGGAAGGGATGAATCCTCTTGATGGTGTAAAGAAGGAACCGACCGCTGTGTTTGCCGAGAGCGACAGTTCGTCATCCAGGTTCCCTGCTGTCTGAGTTGCCAAAGTACTGCCTCAACGCAGACGAAGACGCGATCACTTTGCTCAATGCTCGCTATCAATCTAATCATTAATGATGATTAATCTTTAATCTCACACACGTAGAAGGGCCAATGAATTCTTAATGCTGACCTTGATGACAACCCAGCAAAGTCATCCTTACCTCTTCTCTCTTCATCCTCTCTTCCTCTTTTCTATCCCTTCTTAACCTCCCATCAACTCACCTTCGTCTGTTCCTCTGCTAATCCCCCCTCCCCCTCCTGTTCTCCTCCCACACATTCTCAGCAGGCACTGAGGTGGACAGGCTGCTCCGGAGCAGGGGCCCACAGCCATGAGAAGGTACCAGCAACAGGATTCAACCCAAGTGATGGATCCCAACACTGCTATCTCTCCCAGAGTATTCTAACCCTCTATTCTAAAACATATCATCTTGAGGTACTTAACTATGTGGTTACACTCACACTTCTCACTGCAGCTTTTGTGAACAGATGAGCCTGATTACAATGTCTATGTCTGCATTTGAGACTAGTTTCATTGAAGAATGGACGAACGAATGGATAAACAAAGCTCTGCTAATTTGGCCATGAACACATTTTCCCAATGCGAGCGAGACCTGATCTCGGAGTGTACAAAGGGTGGGGGAAAAAATCGATACAGCATAGTATCGCAATATTTTGCGTGACGATATTGTATCGATACACGGAAGCAAAGTATTGATCTTTTATTATATTATTTATAAAGTTTTTGGTCCTATAAAAATAAAGTCAATTGCTTTTTCAGCCCACCAGATGGTGCTTTGTTGTTTTGTGGTGAGGTCAGCAGAGGTCCCGGATCGGCTAGATCGGTAGGAAGTTGGTCACAACAAATAGGAGACATCGGAGAAAGAAATTAGAAATGCGCCGTCCGCGTTTAAATCAAACGTCTGGAGTTCCTGTCACTCGTAGCGGCGCTGCTCACACAGCTGTTGTAGAACACACGGGACAACATTCGCGACACAGCGCTGGTAAAAGACATTAAAAAAAGCATAAATCAAACTGGCTACGTGTCCTCTAGTAGCACTGGAAGCGGCCTTCATCCCGACGTGGTTCTTGAAGTTGGTAAAATCCCCCGAGCTGTGTGCGCCTACAGGTAATATTATGAACACACACAAGGGCGTTTGATGTTCTGATGTTTTGGGGATTTCCATGGGTTATTTCCATGATGGATGGAGGAAATGATAACTGTTTTCAGAGATAAGCCACAGAGATAAGCCACACCCTCTCTCCGACGCAAATGATGCAACTATGTAGACTGTAATACAAACAGTTCAGTTTGTCAGGTGTAGGGCTGCAACTAACGATTATTTTAATAATCGATTAATCGGTTGATTATTTTTTCGATTAATCGGATAAAAAAATGTTTTTATCAAAAAAGCGTTCATTTCCAACCCTTTATTCAAAAACAGAAGTGACAGTGCAAAACATCTTCAGAAAGTGCACAAACAGGTTGCTCCTTGAACATCCCTGAGCTGTTAATTAAAACAACAAAATGGACTAAAACTAAAAACATACACATGTATGCTTTACATCTGCCAAATGTGAGCCCTTTTTACTGTAATTGATCCCTCCAGAGGCTGCATTTACATACCCTGCTTTATCAATATGTATGAAATACAGAGGGAAGCTGTACTGCTACATATAGAGCGTCCTTTTCCTGAAACTCTTTCATTCTGGGTCTCTTATGACCACGACGTCACGTTGTTGGCCCAACTATGTGATTTGCTTCATTCTACTTTGAGTAAAAAAAAAAAAAAAAACCTGCAGCCAGATCCGCCGGTGTGCCGGTTTAACGTTAACGAGTGACAGCGTGAACTGAACCAGACCGGGGGGTGTCGGCATGTTTCATCACGTTACGTTTTTTTACAAGCAAGACTGAACTGTAACGGAACATAACGTAACGACAATACACAACCCAAACACGTTAGCTAACGCGATAGCAAGCTGACTAGCTTCCATTAAAAACAAGTTTGAGGAACATGAAGACGCTGATTGGCCAAGACTCGACTTGTCAAATATCTTCTATTTTTGAGAACATCACAACCTCAGCTTTTCTCGTGTCTCACTCCAATCTCAGAAACGCTGGCCGGCCAGTTGCTCTGCTGCGCTCTTTTTTTTCTTCTCCGCGACTTATTGCGTATATAGTGTGTGTGTGTGTGTGCGTGTGTGTAAGTCTGTGGCCAGGCTCTTTATTCATTCACCCGTACAATCACACTACACAGGTGAAGGTGTGTGTGTAGAAATGATGGCTCGTGTGTGTGTGTGATGTCATGGCCACCTTGTGTAGCTCAGTAAAGATTAACGCTACTAATTATAAACTTAGTGAACTGAGGAGAACAAAAACATGCAGAGAATATGTTTATATTCATGTGGAGATTCTGTTGTGTCTTTTTCTTCAAATGATTGTATTGAAGACAATGCGACCGTACATGTTTGCTTATAGGGGAAGGGAGCAGAAATAGATAGTATAAAACTAGAACTACCGCCTCGTGGTTGTACGCCTCCAACAACCTGTGCAGTTACACTTTCCATCCATATCTGTCCAAAATGTCATCACTTCATCAACTTATCCTATTTGACATTTGCATGTGCGTCTGTTTTTGTGAGGTCACAGTGTACTCTGACAACAAAAATTTAACCAGTTCATCCTCGAGTCGAAATGGACTTTTTAAAAGAAATGTCCTCTGGGTTTTCCTAAGATATTACATTCACAAGAATGGATTCGACATACGGACAACTCAAAAGCATAAAGAAAAAGAAAGAAAAAATATCGTGCATCACAGACTGCCATCACGCCGATAAACTGCAATTAATAGCCCAAGCTTTTTTTCTTTTGGGTATATTTGGGACAGGCCTTTCATTCATTATGCACACAACTGATGATCAGCAAAGATGGGATATACTATCAAATTGTTTATTTAAGCCAGGATGGATATTACTTGTCCACTTGATGTTTACTTATATAAATATCAGGCTATTGAATAACATATAAATTATGAATCATTTGATTGCTCCGAGACAGTCCACAACACTCAGGTTATGGCACCTGGCACATGGGCACAACCAGTGACGGTGCGTCAATAGAGGGCGCTAAGGCTCCGCCCCTCTTAAAACTTTGCGATGGAAAAAAAAAAAAAAAAAAAAAAAAAACATTATATACCAAATAATTAAAATAAGAAATATACCGTGTTGATGCGCTAAATGTGTGTGGGAGACTGTAAGCCCCTGTCAACAACCACTTAAGTTAAATGTGACCAAACATAATATATCGCCATTCAACATCACTGAGAAAAGCCCCTCCCCTCTCACGGTCGTTACGGCAAGGACAGCTTCTCATTGGCAGATGGTACTTGAATCTTCGGGCGCACACATGTGCGCCCTAGCCAATGACATGTTTCTTATTTCAACGTGATTGGACTATTCGTCGAATCAGAGACCTTTATCATTCCATCACAGCCCATATAGCTCCCACGTATCTACGCGAGCAACATAGCTAGCAGAGACTTTGATTATGTTAGTATGGAGACTGAAAACTCAGTGGTATCTCTACGCGAAACACCTTTCAACCGACGGTCAGATGTTGTCAAGAAGAGGCTGAAAGAGTTGGGACCCGAACGTCCGGATTTAAAAATTCAGCAGCAAAGCACTGACCGCGGGAGGACGTGCACGCGGAGCTTCTCCTCAAGCCGATATGCTAACCGCAGCTGGTTAGCTGGATGCTAAGTGTGGAGCAAAGCAGTGGCTCTGAGCAGCAGAGGAAGCGCCGGGCGATGAAGAAGATGAGCTTGGAAGGATTGCTGCAGAGGTGAGTGTCAAAATCAGCAGATGCCTGTGTTAGAGTTTAATGTGTTATCTTTCCCACAGCAGAACACATGTTGGACATTGTTATATTTGGGTGGATATCATATCAGACTATAACTTTATCTAAAATACCAATTCAACCCCCAACAAGTGTGTGTGTGTGTGTGTATAAGTCCTATACAGTCCATGGTTTCCCCCACTGTGTCCCTGGGGTTTGGTGATTCACTCAGCTGTGTTACCACTTGCGGCCCCTATCTGTCTGGGGCCTGTTTAAGAGTACTGAGTGAGGAGCCAGCAGGCAGGTAATGACAGAATAAAACGGGCAACAAAAGATGGACCCGAGATGTCCTGGAGCATGCGGCCATACCTGAGCCCACCATATTATGCAGTTTAGTGGTTGGCTGTGGACAGACACAGAGGTGCACACTCAGTCACTCACAGACTCATGTGAGCTTTTGTATGATTTTATTACCGGTGATGAATATAAACATCAAAATATTTGAGTAATAATACAGTCTAGGTCTTATATTGAGTTAAATACGTATTTATACATTTATTTGTATCCACCTTGACTGTGCTGCCCTATGTTTCCCTACATTCTCGGCCTCCCTCGCTATTTTATTAAAAGACCGACTAGCTACTCTCTGCCTCAGTGGGATCTCAGTTCGATGAAAATGTAATAATAATGCTGATACCACACACAAGCTGAAAGCCTTTAATGAGAGCAAGAGAACAAACTGGGAAAGAGAGAGAGAGAAACAGGGAGGTAGAAGTGGGGTCATCCATTTCCTAATCACAAGTGGAGCACACAGTAAGACACCACAGCTAATGCTTATGCTGCAGGCTGGGAGTACAGACACACTATCTGAAGCTTTTTAAAACCTGGCAGATTATAGAGTTCATGTATACTTGCATATTGATGTGTGTGTCCAATATAATTGATACAACTGGTCTACGTGGCTAAATTGACCCTTCACTAAGACTTAGCGAAGGGTCAATGAATTAAATAATAAAAAAATACAATATTTTTTGAACAATTAATCAATAGCCCATGACACAGTTTGATTTCATAAGTAATGATCACTTAACTGGGCTCTACCACATGCCTGTGTGTGTGTGTGTGTGTGTGTGTGTGTGTGTGTGTGTGTGTGTGTGTGTGTGTGTGTGTGTGTGTGTGTGTGTGTGTGTGAGAGAGTGATATAGCTCCAGGCTAGAGCATCAAAGTGGCTCCTGGCCTTTTGTCTGTTGATGAGCCATCAAGACACACAAAACATATTTTTTTGTCAACTCTGATTGTTGGCTTTTGTCTGTACTATGAAGCCTGTTTGTAGTAGATATTTCCCCACAACTTGTCCGTCTGTCTCTCTATATATATTTATCTGTAGGTTTGTGACACCATACTTGGACACACCAGGGAACACTTTGCCGCCTCACCACCTCACCAGTGCCACCTTACTGCAGGGCCCACAGTTTTAATGTCTTTACAAGTAGTGTGGCCTACTCTGTCAAACACCCAATGTAAAATGTGATGATATCTTTCTGAATCTATTCTGCTCTAAAGCTCTTTCATGTGAAGGTGTGGGCACTTCTTTTAACCTGTAAACCTCTGAAACCCAACCGAGTGTTTCTTAAACCATTCTGCTCTCAACCTCTCATGCCCAAAGTTACAGTTTGTTGATAGTTGTTATTGGACAGTGTTGAGCACTGTGTTTTCTTGAAATAAAGCTTTGTTTTTTAGAATATTCTACTCAAAACCTCTTTTCTTCTCATTGTGGAGTGCGATTTAAACCGCGCCGCCCAACTGAGCCCCCGATCTAATGATGCGTAGTGTTTTCATATTGAGAAATGTTACCTATCGTTTAATTGAGAGCTGCGTTTGTACATACATGTAGTCACACCCAGCAGATAAAGATGACTCAACATCTAATTGCGGCTCACCTATACATTTTAAAGTATTGAGGTATAACATTTAACGTCCGAAACAGAGGATTTCTTTAATTATGTTGCCATGTACCAATCATCTCAGATCTGCCCAACAAAGCCCTTTATGCACACACCATCGTCGACCCACGCCATTCCAAGTAAACGGCCGCCCCTGCATTTCCTGATGAAACACAAACACTTTGGTTGGTCCCTGAGCATACCTGTCCTTTCAGCCGACAACTGCGTAATTAAATGGGAGGCTGTGTTTTCAAGATTTTTGTTATGTGCACAAAACTTGTCTAAATGAGTTTGTAACATTAAATATATTACAGTCTCATTGTTGTCTTTGGTTTTGCGTCTCTTTGTGGTTGTTGAATGAGAAATAGTATTCGTCACAGCACACAGACGCTCTGGCCCAGGGCCCCCCTGACAACTTGGACCCTTGGGGCCTGTCCCAGGGTCCCCATTGAGTAATCCATCCATGCACATTGAATGTCCATGTTCCAAACATGTGCAGTCTGCATGTTTGTAGATGTAGAGTCTGTATGATCATACAGGTTGGCCAGCCTCCACCAAACCTGGCCATGACCCTTGTGGACGTGAGCTGGTGAGAACACGCGTGTCACACAGACTGTCACAGCGACACACATGCTTCAAGTGAAAATTGAGCTTAAGTTTCAGCTCTTATGCTACTTTTCAGATGATGGTGTTGCCAGTACAAGGTGGTACTTTGGGATTGTGTAAGCAAGAGAGGCGTGAGTCACACACAAACACACACTTTTACACACACACACACACACACACACACACACACACACACACACACACACACACACACACACACACACACACACACACACACACACACACAGTAGTGCACAACAGTGCTAGAGGCATGTGGTAGAGCCCAGTTAAGTGATCATTACTTATGAAATCAAACTGAGTCATGGACTTTTGATTAATTGTTAAAATTTTTTTGTATTTTTTTATTATTGAATTCATTCAATAATAGTCAATTCAATAATAGTCAATTTAGCCACGTAGACCAGTTGTATCAATTATATTGGACACACACATCAATATGCAAGTATACATGAACTCTATAATCTGCCAGGTTTTAAAAAGCTTCAGATAGTGTGTCTGTACTCCCAGCCTGCAGCATAAGCATTAGCTGTGGTGTCTTACTGTGTGCTCCACTTGTGATTAGGAAATGGATGACCCCACTTCTACCTCCCTGTTTCTCTCTCTCTTTCCCAGTTTGTTCTCTTGCTCTCATTACAGGCTTTCAGCTTGTGTGTGGTATCAGCATTATTATTACATTTTCATAGAACTGAGATCCCACTGAGGCAGAGAGTAGCTAGTCGGTCTTTTAATAAAATAGCGAGGGAGGCCGAGAATGTAGGGAAACATAGGGCAGCACAGTCAAGGTGGATACAAATGCATATATAAATACATATTTAACTCAATATAAGACCTAGACTGTATTATTATTACTCAAATATTTAGGTTTATTGATGATCATATTCACCACCGGTAAGAAAATCATACAAAAGCTCACATGAGTCTGTGAGTGACTGAGTGTGCACCTCTGTGTCTGTCCACAGCCAACCACTAAACTGCATAATATGGTGGGCTCAGGTATGGCCGCATGCTCCAGGACATCTCGGGTCCATCTTTTGTTGCCCGTTTTATTCTGTCATTACCTGCCTTAAAACAGGCCCCCAGACAGATAGGGTAGGGTTGGGTACCGAGAACCGGTGCCAGTATGGCACCGGTTCCAACACGTCCGGTACCTACCAGACCGAAAAGCAACGCAGATTTCGGTGCTTCCTTCCGGTGCCTGAGCCGATTTAAATACTTTTTTTTTTACACTACTCTGTAAAGTTGCACGGTACATAGATACTAAAAAGGTAGCGCGGTGTCCGCACGCTAAAAACGATTATTAAAATAGCGCGGATCAGAGCACACTCGCTGCTCTGCTCTCTGTCTGCCTGCATGCAGAGCGGGGCTCGAGGGGGCGGGGCTTCCAGCGCTCACACACACAGTGCGCGCACACAGAGATCGCTGGAGACACGAGCACGAGCTTTTGAACGTCCGTCCTCGGTTTGATGGAACAAATCTCTCCAGTTGATATTAATGATGACGTGTAGTCCAGTAAAGCAGCAGTTTTAGAATCCAACAGTGTCTGAGTTCTGTTGCACACGGTCGCATCAGGCCACCTGATGCTTGTCTGTTCTTCTTTTAAAAATATATTTTTATAGTTTGAAGTTAAAAGGTTTGAAGCTGTAGTTTGAAGCGTGTTTTGTATGTACTTATTTATTTATATCTATAGTATACTTTAAACAGTTAATAATATTGTTCAATTTGAAGAAAAAAAATTGCCTTGGCAATAAAAAAGTATCGGTTCAGGCACCGTATAGGCACCGGTATCGTTTTAAAAGTATCGGTTTAGCACCGGTATCGGAAAAAACCCAAACGATACCCATCAGTAGCCGCAAGTGATAACACAGCTGAGTGAATCACCAAACCCCAGGGACACAGTCGGGGAAACCATGGACTGTATAGGACTGTCAAGAAATCTCCCTTCACAAACAATTCAAATGAACCAACGTATCAAGTTGAAGTATATTATATTGCACCAAATAGGAAATCAAAATTAAATAATAAATAAAGCTTCTACCGATCAAGGCAACAGACAGTGGGACTAGATATGGATCCCAAGTACTTTATTAATAACGCTAACTGTGCATGTAGCATTGACTGCACACACTCACTTTCTGCTTCTTTAGTGTAAACAGAGTCTCCAGGTGCTCAGATTATGGGATTGGCCGACGAGAGAAGTACATGGCTCAATTTTAGATAGAAGTTTTAGTTATAATAAAAAAACAACCGACAGAAAGCTTTCCCTTTACCCCTATTTTAGAGATTTTGGGAACCCAAATAAGAAAATACTGAAAAAGAGAAAAAACACTGACTTAACCCCGAACCTTTAAACACAGTGTCAAAGGGCGGCGGCGCGATAGACGCATTTGAGGCGGCGCGAACAGAGCGAAGGACGCTGCGCGACTTCGCGCGAGTTGAAATATCCCAACTCCGGCGATAAAATCGCGAGAGTCATAGTTGCGTCAGCCAATCAGCGTTGAGAAGCTCCGCCCGTCACTGTCTTGCCGTTGCTGATTCAAACTGCTGCTGAAGTAGCGCTGGTAGCGGCCGTCATTCAGACGCTGTTGTGGGACTAAGGATAATATTATGAACTCAGACACCATGGAGTTTGACGTTCCAACGTATGTGGAATTTACACAATAAGTATAAAGCAGAACTAGTGGTTATTTCCATGGTGGATGGCAGAAACGGTAACGGTGTTTTTACGGAGATAAGCCAGACGCAGTTCCTGGAGGAGTCGGTGAAATTCACCGAGCTGTGTGCGGCTACGCATGATGTTATCAATCCAGACGGCGCGTTTGGTGTGAACGCAGCATAACCCCAACAACCTTTTGGTTGGGTTTAGTAAAGAATATTGTTTTGTGTTTAAATAAGCACGTTACTTTTGGTTTCAAACAGGACACAAACACCAGTCTCCTGGGTGAAAGTCCTGAGCCAACAGAATTGACAATGCAGTTTCTTTGTATGGGAACGTTCTTTCAGCAGACGGGCTGGACAGTCCATCGGCTGAATGGGATTGCACAGTATCTGTAAAACCCTTTCAAGAAGAAGAAAGTAAGAAAGTAGGCCTGAACGATTTGGGAAAATAATCTAATTGCGATTTTTTTTCCTCCAATATTGCAATTGCGATTCAATATACGATTTTTAATTTTTTCAATTTTATCCTCTCTTTTCCCCAACAAAACATAATGAATGATTTAAATATGACCAACACAATATTAGATACATTTAGTGTAAAATGTTCTTTCCCATTGGCTGGGCCTATTTGTTAGAATTAAATAAAAAGAGGAGTGGGAGGAAATATGAATTTATTTAATCCCATCCACTTTCCACAACTCAACATAATTTATACATTTTTACATACACGATAATCTACCAATGGCAAGATGTAATCTGTGCCCAAAACACTGGAGCCTCGTCCCTTCATTAAGCCGTGCAGCCAGCACCATATCTGTCGTGATGCAGACGTGTTTCTCCTCGTTGAGATCCCGAGCTCCGAGGTTGAAATCTACGTCAATAAAATGGACTGTAAGACTCTGGTAAGGCTCAGCTGTGCGGCTTGACCACAGATCAGTAGTGGTAGCAAAAAAGTCCACCGTTTTAAGCTCCGTGGCAACTTTCTCTTTGCACTTTTTGTACAGCTCCGGTATGGCAGTCTGACTGAAATATGTACGGGGGGTATCCTGTACCGTTTATCAAGCGTTTTTATCAATGCCATGGACCCAGGCTTGGTCACCGGGTTGAGAGGCATCATATCTTTGGCTATGAACTCGGTTATTGCCCGAGTGATTTCCCCGTGTCGTTGTGAATTACGTTCATATGGATTGACGCTTTCAAACATTTCGATCAGTGATCCCTGTCTTGAGGTATTTGGCTTGTCTGGCGCACTGGTGCTCGGCATCTTGGCCATACAACTGTCATACGTTGATTTGTGGTGTTTTTTTAAGTGCTGGAACAAGTTTGTAGTGTTACCCCGTGAAGTAGCAACAGGAGCGCGGCATGCTCTGCACATCACCTGACGCTGCGCAGCATCTTCTTTTTTGAAACCAGAACAGCACGTCGGTGGTTCCACACCACCGACGTGCTGTTCCTCTTCGAGACTAAAGTCTCAGCTGTGTCAGTTTCTGACTGTTCCGTGGAGCCAGAGGCCATTGCGCAACAGGTTAAAAGGCCGCATGTAAAGTTGATGCAGCCGAGTTCTCCGCTCTTTCGCTCGCGTCACGTGATGACGTTGTAATCGCGCACGTTGCGGTTAGAAAATCTCGTTTTATCATATCGCGATATTATCGCAAATGCAATTAATCGTTCAGCGCTATAGGAAAGTATCCTTTGTTAATCCCCTTGGGGAAATTCTTCTCTGCGTTTGACCCATCCCTGGATAGGGGGCGGTGGGCAGCCCTGGGGGGCGCCCGGGGAGCAGTTGGGGGTTGGGTGTCTTACTCAGGGACACTTCGACGTGAGCTATGGGGGGACTGGGGATCGAACCGGCTACCTTGGGGTTGCGGGACGGCCACTCATTTGGAAAATCTACACCGGGGAAATCCTTAAACCTGCTCAGCAGAGATGGGCTCTGAATTAAACTGTCTGGTCCAATAAGAGATGTTATCCATTCAATCTTCAAACATGAAAGCTGCTCAGACCGGTTTATCTTCATTAAATACTAATAGTTTAGTGTTTTGCTTCATGTCACCTACATGGGCTTGCTCAAAATAAGTCGTCATTCTTCTTGTAGACACTACAAATAAAACACAGAGACTTACCACAAGAGCAGTTCCTGGAATTCCACACAGTTATCAAGCATTTGATAACTTGACGAATGAGAAAGCACACAATCACGGTGCACATTGCTGCCCATGGCAACAGTAGGTTTTGACTTGCCTCGCGATACGCCTAAAGTTAGTCCACCGTGCACATCTTACATCAGCATACTAACCAAGCAGGGCTTCACAGGCGGATGTCTATATATATATATATATATATATATATATATATAGGAGATATATAGAAGAAAAGCTGGATCTAAAGAATATTCCTTAAGAATATGAATGCCAGAGAAAGTTCAGAAAGCAAACTCCCTGAGGAGCATCCTGAAAGCCCTGATTAAAAGCGAAGCCGATGTCTGCCCGAGCTAATGAGTTTAACGCAGAGCTGCAGATCCCATCTTACAGATTTACCTCCTGCCTTAATCAACGTAGTAGTTGAGGACGCCTCGTGAAACCCGGTCAAACTGTTTAGAAAGAATACAAAAAAGGCTCAGCAGACATCTCTGAAACCATTTTGGAGGTATTTTGACAAGATTGTCTCTAACATGTTTGGGATTAGTTTCTGATCTGACGTTGGCACTGCTTTGTCCTTTTAACCGGAAAAGATAGACACTTCTATAAAAAGGGATGTGGAGGAGAGAAGAGTAGGCCTGAAGAAGCAGCTTAGGCTTATGGTTTGCTTCAGGGAAACATGGTGCTCGCTGGAAAGCCAGAGTGCCAAGATCAGTTCAGAGGCTAATCCCGACAAAAAGCAAGCAAGGATCATTTCATCTTCTGACACAATGATTGCAAGCGAAACAGGATAGAGATTATGTTTGAGTCGTCTACCAGGAATGTGCCCTTTCATGTATTTGGTTGGCCTCACATAGCCTTGCAGAAGGATGTTTCGGTTCATTGCTTTGCAGCAAAACTTTTGGAGGACGACGCAGCGCTTATTTTGCCGGGTCCCTCAGCATCATGGCATGTAAAGAACAACTTTCATTGCAATGAACAAGTCTCTACTTTACAGGAAGAACTAGTAACAGCAATGGATTCTCAGATACCCGCTCAAAAATCTTTTTCGTAATCAATTCATCTTTTAAGTATTCATGCAGAAATGACATTCATTGGATCCAACTTCTCAAAAGTGAACATTCCCTGTTTTTCTCCAATAGAAAACAATTGAGTAGTTGGTTTTCTGAAAAAATGTCATGGTCATTTTTCATTATTTTCTAGTACATCTATTTGTTAATTTTTTGTCACCAGCGCATTGAAAAAGCAACATCATTTTTGCCCCCCTAAAGAAACTTGATCTTATCCACACGACAGCTTGTTATTTCGTTCTCTACGTGGTCGCGTTAACACTTCTCCTCTGCTCTGCATCGCGCACAGCGGAGTTCCGCCCCGATGCGCACAGACATGTGCGCGCGAACACACACAGGTGAGCACTGAGCACACAGCAGCGGACAGAGAGCGTCAAAAAATATGTTGCGTGAAAAGCAGACCGCTATATCTGCGTTTTAAACGCTCCCAGGGTGAAGATGGCAACAGCAGCTCTCATGTGATGAGCAGCGGAGTTGCTCCTCACATCGGAGCAGCTCTCTGAACCCGGAGCAGCTCTCCTGCTCCAGGTGAAACGAGCCAAAGTGCTCGTGTCTTCTACCAACAATGAGCTGCTGGCTTCACATATTACAAAAGTACAAAGTACACGGGCATACAACTAAGTCATTAATAAATACATGGAGGAATGCCTTTACTTTCGGGTAAATGTTTACTTTACGCCGCTAACAGGTTACCCTTTCACATGCGCCACTCGCCGACTTTTGGCTCTTTGCCAGAAGTCTCAGTGAGGTCCTTTCTGCTGCTGCACGTCTCAAAACAGAAAACAGATCTCAGATCAATGTTGAGCATGAATTGTATCAAATCTACAACCCCATTTATAAAAGATGTGTAGAGCCTCACTGCTCCACTAATACTGATGCAACTTGATGGCTGACACATATCTGTACTCATTCTGTTTTGTTTGGCAAAACAAAAATAGCTCTTTGTTTTCCACAATGAGCTATTTAGTAGTAACTAAATATTAGTTATTTTTTGCACAAATATAACTTTATTTTCATTGTTCTAAGTGATTGCAATTAAAAAATAAAATTGTCTGATGGAGCAATCTGATTTACTTGAAAGTGATTGCAATTTTCTTTATTATGTTATTTATAAAAGCACAGATGGAGTCACAAAATGACCCCCCCTATAGCTGTAAACCTAGGGGAAACACTGCTTTGAAAACATTTTGCGTTGCATAGAAAGTAATTTCATTCCAAGACAAGGTTGAGGTCATGCAACAGTGACACATGCTTAGTGTCTACACTATACAAGCGGTCATCAATAAACCAACAATGGGTGCTTTGAGACATCTCGTGAGCCACACTCCTAACTGTTTTCACAGCTATTAATCTATACAGGTATGTATAGTACATGTTAAGTACGTTAAGGTTTTGGACAAATGACCAATGCTGTTTAAATATTTAAAGTTTTTTCGGTAACGTACAATCTGCAAAGCAAGAACGTTGGACATCAATCCCTGCAGGTGTCCCAACAACATGAGAGGGAGCAACAATTTCCAATGACGGCTGTCAGATGGTTTGTTACACAGAACCGAGGGAAGAACTAAAACGTCAGTTTTAACCCTGCTCATTTACACCTGACCTTAGAGAGAATTACTGTCTATAAGTGGGGCTAACAAAGTAAGTAATACTATTTATCAGAATCTGTTTATTTGCCAGGAATGTTTACACAAACGAGGAATTTTTCTAGGCAGAAGGTGCATACATTAGACATGAGACGTTAGACAAGACAATCAACGACAAGAACAGTGCAATGGGTATTACATTAAGTATAAAGATAAAGTGCTCAGACAAACAGATAACGTTAATCTGTTAGACAAGGAGATCAACCACACTAGCTCAGTGATTGTATATCAAATACATATTTACAATAACCGAAAAATTAAATGAAGTTTCCTTGTTGTTTTGGAGACCATATTGTCATATTTGCTGTTCAGTCTGCTTTGGGATCATTGGTAGTACACGCTGCACTGCGACAGGACCAGGTCAGAGGGGAAATTCAGCTACTTTGCAAAATTCAATCAAATTTAATTTTAGAATTTAGGCATGTTTCTTGCTATCTGCTAACAACTTGAAAATGGGCGTCTTTTTTAATTTAAATAATCTGTGTAGTAGTAATTGGCTGGCTCTCATCAGCGGTGGAAAATACCAAATGAGGCAGACAGAGCGAGACATTTGGCAAAGATTTGTGTTTGTAGTTTATCTGAACAAAAGGATGAACTGCAGTTTCCTTCATGTTGCATCCGTATCTTGACTATTGTCAAACAGAGAAATCTAAACAAGACATCGTGCTACGCTGGAGCTAGTGTCACCAAAAGACATAAAACCTAAATAAACCTTGTTTGTAAATGGGGCCGTATATACGACAGTTTTTGTCAGGGCTGTAACAATTCTGTCAGAATAATGTGACAGGGTCATGTGTACAGATTGTAAAGCCCTCCGAGGCAAATTTGTATTTGTGATGTTGGGCTATATAAAATAAACTGAATTGAATTGAATAATCTATAACCCCTCACTTTAATATTTGTATTCTAATAAAGCAGAAGCTAAAGAGGTATTTAAAGGCGGGGTCTGTTATTCTAATCCAATCCACTTTTCGTCTTCTCACGGTCCACTAGTGTGAGTAATAAGAAGAGATCTGATGTTCATACATAGTTTTTGTTTGGAATTTTGGAAATGATTATATCCGTCTTGTAACATCAGTTTTCAATTTTTAACTGACACAGACGGCAGCAGTGTTCTCGGTACTGTACGTGTGTTCGTGTCTTTTATCATAAATATACAGAACAAGCGTTTAGATTGTCTCTCTGGAAGAGAGAGAAAAGACGAACAGAGGAACGTCACCGACTGTGTGGTCCCGTTTCACACACAAAGCACATCAATGATTCTATTTTTCCATATTTGCTTTTCATGACTGATTTTATTCCGTTCTGAAGGCTGAACCCCCGCTCTGCTGCCACACGGGAGACTGGACCCGCCAGACTCTGTGAACATGGGATATTCAGATCCTGAGCACTTGCCCTTCTGCACCGCCGTAGGCCTATTGTCTGAGTAAAAAGAGTTTAGTTTTACTTTGACTATGCAGTCAGAACTGTCCCTGTAACTATTGTGTCACAAACACAATATTGCTCAAGTACTACTTGTACATTGACGTTAATGTTGTAGGCTTACTTTTACATTAAAACCTGTGCTTGGTATCAATAAAAATTATGAAACCATATGTTCTAGTTTAACTGTGCCACAACGTATGAAGTCATATCACACATAACTGATGACATGAAAAATAATGAAGGTAAATGTCACTGATGTCATTGTACCTATAGCCTGGCAGGCTTAAACTAATGTAAATATCATAGGAGATAAGGCTATATGTATTATACGACCAGTATTAATGCTTATATTTTAAGTCTTATGCTGTGTTCACACCGAACCGCTTCAGTTTACTCGTGAAAAGCGCGTGTTCACACCAAACGCGACAAAGACAAATCGCGCCGCGACAAAGGGGGCGTGGCTTATCGCCATCGCTTCTCTTCGTGAAATAGTTATCTTTTCCGGTATCAACTATGGAATAAACAACCACTAGTTCTGCTTTATATTTGTTGTGGAAGTCCCAAACATGTCGGAACAAGAAATGCCCTCGTGTTTGGGTTCATAACATCATCCGTAGCCGCACACAGCTCGGTGAATTTCACAGACTCCTCCTGGAACTGCGTCTGGCTTATCTCCGTAAAATGGATACCGCTTCCGCCATCCACCATGGAAATAACCACTAGTTTTGCTTTATACTTGTTGTATAAACTCCACATACGTCGGAACATCAAAATCCATCGTGTCTGGGTTCATAATATTATCCGTAGTCCCACAACAGCGTCTGAATGACGGCCGCTACTTCTGCCGGCGCAGCAGCAGTTTGATTCAGCAACGGGTGGACGGGCGGAGCTTCTCAACACTGATTGGCTGACGCAACAATGAGTTGGGAAATTTCAACTCGCATCGCGCCGCGTCCTTCGCTCTGTTCGCGCGTCAGTTGCGTCGCACGGCGGAAATGTCGTGCCTTCGCAACCTGTCGCGTCTGTGCATTGACTTGTATTGTAATGTTAATTGCATGTAATCTGGTTGCGCGACAAATTTGTGTCGCTTTCGGTGTGAACACAGCATTATACAGACTTCTTATGCAATATACAAGATTTATTTTATTCAACAACAAGGCCACTCACACACCAACAACAGCCTCACAACGAATCACTGCATCAGGATCCACACAGAACACTCGGCCCCCTCAGGTTTTACATTTTGAATCATGAATAATGCTGGCCACACGGAGCTTTACAAATACATTTTAGGGACTACTGCAAATGACAAACAATTTTTCAAAAGGTTTTTCTGGAGACCCCCGAAATGTGTCTGTTGAGGCTTTCAGGGGGTCTCAAGTGTATTTCTCTCCCTGATCAGATGTTTACTTAAACCTAAAAGGTATCAGCGAGTGCAGCAGCTCAGAATCATGGCAGTGAAGCTGCTTGAATAGACGATGGCAGAGAGCCTGCTGTGTAGAGAGCTGATGTTACTCTCACCGTACAGCAGATGTCCCCGAATAAAAAATAGGCTCTTATGTAACGTTATTAACCCGCCACATGAATGGCACCAACACGCTCCGATGAACTCATACATCTCAGTGATCCCTGTCTGGAAGTCACAGCTTGTGGATGATCCACCGAGGTTGAACCACGGAGCTGCGTTCACTGTCCCACGTGTCCATGGAGAAACGGCTTCTCCAAGCTTTATTTACAAGCTGTCGCCTCCTGCTAATGCCTTCACACTCAAATCCATTTATTGTGACGCACACAAGTGGCCGAGTAGTAGTGAAGGCGTTGTGGATGTGAGCTTATTGCTGTAAATGTACTATATCCAATGTGGATCGGGGTTGTTTAGCTGATCATTTTATTGACAGCTAAGTGGCAGAATCGGTCCAATCAGTCATCACCAGAGCTGTAGTGACACTTGACTGCATCAATGTAGTTGAGAGGGAACCGGTCTTCCAGCTCCGCCGTTTCCCACCTCAGCGTGGCCGACTCGCAGGTTGTAGCTAACCCTTAGCGTTGCTAGCAGCGCGTGGCTAAAGTTTCCTGGGACGTGCTGCTGCTTGTCTGGTGGAATCATCATCACATTCAAAAAGTCATCGGATCCGCACGGATCATGTAGGTGACCTTTTTTAGATCAAAAACCAGGAGGCAACCTCCGGTTCGGAAAAATTAAGGCCATGCTAACATATCTGAAACTTGCATTCTCTCTAATGCTTTAGGGTGGGGCTACCTTGTGATTGACAGGTGGCTGCCAGAGTCGTATACGGCGTCTCATCAGTTCAAATCAGTCCAAATATAGTCACTTCCATTCACTAGTTGCAATAAAACTGGATGGCGACAGCCAAAATGCCAAACTTGGGGCCGTCCGCAAACAAATGGGTGACATCACGACAACTACGTCCACTTCTGATATACAGTCTTTGTTCAAAATGTTTAGGACGTAGGACACATGAAACTGCTCACAATAAGTAAAAGGACAACAACACGTAAGAGGAAAAGTATGTCTTTTGGATTTTAGGGTGAACTGCCCCTTTAATGCCTCATCACACGAGCAGAGCTGCTGTTGAACTGAGGTAATGTAGGCCAGTGGCTTTAAGACCTTGGGGGGGTCGGAAGCTTTTCTCACCCTCCAACAACGACTGTTTGCAGCATTTGTTCCTCAATTAATCTCAAGGAAGGAGAGTTGCTGTAACCATTTGGTGCCCCACTTGAGCACAGTCTAACACTCGCCTTTGTTTTCAAGGGGTGGCAGAAAAATTTAAATCTCTAATCTGATTTGGGCAGCCATCTGAAAGACTCATATCACACACACACACACACACACACACACACACACACACACACACACACACACACACACACGCACAGACCGATCATCTGACCATCTCGCTCACATCATGTGAAGGTGCCCTTCAAAAACACAAAGGACACTGAGCGCCATCAAAGCCTACAGTGTGTACGTGTGTGCGTCCACTCTCTCTAGCTGACCCATGTGACAGGTAGGGTGTCACATGCAGACACAGTCTGGAAAATTGTCCTCTTCCTCAACATGATGTTGGTGACCATGTGACAGATGGGGCTACAGCTGCTCATGCAGGACTCATTTACATGAAAACATAACTGTACATATGATTTTTACAGAGCTGTTTGTTTTATCACCGTTTGGTCAACTTTTGTTGTTGCTAAATGTGCTCTATAAATGAACTAATATGAGGCCTCTCACACATGCTCAATAGTCGGGCCCTCGCGAGAAAGTGATGACGACAACGTTTCTGAGCCGAAGTGCAAGCGGGCATTTCAATAATCCTGTAGGAAGGTTGGATGGGTGGTGTGAGGATGTGGGCAAAAATACCAACTACTATAAGTATTGTGCAGTTGGCCACAAGTTTGAGAGCAAGGTGGATAAAACATAACATTTAACTGTGTTGTAATTTGATAACCACTAAAAAAATTGAACAATTTGTATAGGGGCAAGTCAAAGTTTGACTCCGGGCAATTTGATTTCTGGCCCACATGAAAATGGCTATTTATTATAAAATTTAAAGTAAGAAGTCTTTGAAATACTGTCATATTTCTACTCCTAATACTATCAGCTTACTGCTAAGTAGCAGTGGCAGTACTATTAGCAGTTGTGATGTAATAGTAAAAAAAGTGGTAG
This sequence comes from Taurulus bubalis, assembly GCF_910589615.1. Taxonomy (NCBI): domain Eukaryota; kingdom Metazoa; phylum Chordata; class Actinopteri; order Perciformes; family Cottidae; genus Taurulus; species Taurulus bubalis. The sequence goes on from NC_136589.1 coordinate 21,451,132, forward strand.
ACAGTGTCATGTGTTCATGATGCCCATGCATCCTGGGATCAGCAGAACGCTCCAGAAACACTGGATCCTACAATTCCCATAAAGCAACAACAACAACAAAAGATTCTAAACCAACGGCTACATTTAGAGCAATTTTTTAATAAAAAGTATTGAATGTTTTGTTTTATATAATGGAAGCATTTATATGATGCTATGAAGAGTGTGCTTAGTTGTGTCCATATTCATATCATTTTTAATATTATTGAAATTGTATTCATCCACCCCCACATGATTAGACAAAACATGCTTGAATCATAAAGCGCAGAACTCAGAAAAATTAAAAAAGACAGAAAAAAATAGTAATGTGGAGAACATTCGAACAGATTTCCTAATGTTCTTGTTGCTACCGTCTAAAGCACTGAAGCAAGCTTTCATCCTGAGCACCATTTAGTGTGTCAATGTTTAGCCTACACACCATTCATTATTCATGCTCAGTTTACACACACACTCATTTCAAATGAAACATTACATGGCAAACCACCCACACACACACACACACACACACACACACACACACACACACAGAGTAAATTCACTAAGAGCATCACGTTTCTCACAGCAGAGAAAAACTGGATAGAGATAATATTTTTAATAATAAAGTATCTGATCATACATCAATGAGCCAATACCTCGTCTTTCAGTACAGCTCTGTCGGTGGAGGTCCATTCATTTGCGTATTCGCACGAGGACAGCGCCGAGATTTTCCTCCTGTCATCCCTGACGTCCTGCTGTTGAATTCGAAATGATTCACCCAGAGCTCTACGATACCTGATATTAGTAGGAACCGTGTGTAAATGTATGTGTATAAACCATATGGGACAAACGTTATCTTTGACGTTATTGTGAGTGTTGATGGAGCAGCTACAATGTTAGCACAGCCAGCACCAATCGATGCGAGCTCCATTGAGAAAACAGCCATTTTAAAAGTTGTTTGTTTGTCGTCTTGCGGAAAGAACAAAAAAAACATGAATTCAGACTTTTTACAAATCGGCATCATTATGAAGTTATTCCTTTATTTTAATTAAATCACAGCAACATTTTTGTGTTTAGTAATAATTTATTTTGTGTTCGAACAGCTGTAGTAAACCAGCCGGCGTGTGGCTTCTAGACACAGTGAATACAGCTCCAGATGATGTAATGGACCCAGACAAGACGGCTTTAGTTACAGGAGATATGTGGGACTTCTACAACAAGTACAAAGCAGCAATAGTGGTTATTTCAACCGTGATTGATTGAACATCTCTCAGAGGGAGCCCTGTTCCTTTCCGGCAAGTCTAGGGTGAATGATGTGAATCAACACAAACGATCCCGCGATGTGAACACAGCATTAGTGACATTTGTATTGCAGAATGTACCTCAATGTTTGAACTGAAATTAATGAATAGAACAATTATTAGTCTGAGGCTACTGCAGGCATTAAATGCTTTTTATACAATAAGACTTTGGGGTTAGTATTGATTTTACTTTTCGGACCAGTGTGAAAAATGTAGAGGCATCTACTGTAGAGGTGAGGTTTTGTCCATCTGGGCTACTGTAGAAACATGGAGGTGGACTCTGGGAAGAGGAACACACCCCATGTACTAGTCATACCCGACCCATTAGGAGAGCTTATCCATCCAACGGGCAAAATAAATGAACATAAATGATCGACCACCTGAACCCGACCTGAGCGGCAAGCAGACATCTTTATGCAGTAGTAGCACAAGTGTCAGGACTGAGACAAGGACTGGGTGAGAGAGAGAGAGACAGACAGACAGACAGACAGACAGACAGACAGACAGACAGACAGACAGAGAGAGAGAGACAATGTTTCTGAAATTGTAGTTATTAATAACTTATTTGGACCGCTACCCTGTTAGTTTTTGACCTGTGATATTTCTAAGCTCACCGACTCACTATATCCTTAGTTTTAGGTGATTATATGAACACATGTTAATACAAATGTTATTCCATGTCTTAATATGTTTAAAGGTGTTATGCCATTTCTGCTAAAAGATCCCCCTAAATCCTACACATTGTTCCTTTAAATTTGATCCACCGTGACCCCAATGAGGCCGTTCAAAGTTTCCCCCTTCTGACAGCAGTCACAACACACGAGGGAGAGGGATATCTTATTATCAACATCATGAAAAAGTGTGTGATGATGTAAATATGGGCAACTCGTAATAGAGTGAGTTTACTCGGGCTCAGCTGATAAGGTTCTTGAACAAATCTTCTGTGACATTGATTAGACCCTAACCAGCTAACAAGTGCTAAAGATGCTAAACACTAGCTTCCAAAAACAACCCAATGAAACGGCACAGAGCTGACAGCAGTAAAAGAGCAGGGAGGAGAGAGGCATCATCCTAACTGACAGACCAACAGCTTCTCAGCTGGGCTCCTCTCAGGGCCACAGGATGACAACTCTTGTAAAGAGTTCAAAAGAATGCCTCTGACAGGGAATTCAGGTCTATATAAAGTATCTCACTTTTTTTTAACTTTGAACGCAGAACACCAGCTTCTCAAATGTGAACATTGGCTGCTTTCCTCAAATCGTTTTTATTTTTGGACTGTTGTTGAACAAATCTCCTCGGACTTTTGGAATTGTGGGATTGTTTTGGACAATGATCTGCTATTTTATAGACCATTAACCGTACAAGTAGACAACACAATCCATGGGCGAGGGTCCATACGCCAGTAGGGAACTGGGTACGTAAGAGGTTATGTACGTGGTTACGGACGTGAGTACATAGGTGAGTACATAAATAGGGAAGGACCTGGGTACATAGGTGGGTACAGACGTACCTCCGGCTTTGGCTGTCGCCGATCAAAATGGGTGTGCAAGAATGTTTAACTATACGTGGGCAGTACTAATTTGCACACGTGCAGTTGCGATCGGGCAGGTGGTACGGCTCGGACAGTGAGTGACACATGTTGTCCTTCCTGTTTAGCACAGCTCAGCTATTTAATGATGTATGATAACCTGATATCAGGTCATTACACACACTTGCATATTTGCCGCTACCCGATCCAGCATTTTAGGCTAAAACAGGGACTGACTCTGGTATCAGTATAAGAACAACTTTATTTAATACCAAGTCAAGTGCAACAACTCATACGCTCGCTAAATGTGATCAAGTGGTCCTGGACACTGCAGCTCAGGGCCTCACACTGACGCTCCAGGCAGAGCCAGGAAAAAGCCTGAGTGTTGGTGCATAGACCAAACCATCCACATTACTCATCAGGACTGCAGACAGAGCAGTGCTCCGTCAGCAACGTTCTCACTGTGGTCCTGATGCACAAATTCCAGGACTTTTCCTTGACTGTAGAACTAGGCCGAAGGGCCTCAATAACCAAGAAGCTCTACAGATCAGACTGCATGCGAGGTCATGTCAGTCCCATCGCAGCGTATGCAACGTTGGAAACACTGATAACATGGTGCCGTTGTGCAAACGCAGAGAGATTAAGAATTTTTTTTTTTTTTTTACAGACTTCCAAAGAGCAATGAGAAGAGAGGCAACACCAGATAAAAAAAAAAAAAAGCTGAGCTGTGCAACGTTAACTTACCAACAACAACTTAACCAGATTTTCTGAGCTATCTGTTAAAGCAGGGATTCCCAAAGTGTGGCGCGAGCTGCCTCTAGGGGGTGCGCGAGAGGAAAAATGTAATGGTGGTCTAATGGTGTAATAATTAATATTAAACATAATTAAAAAAAAATTAAGTAGGATTTTTTAATTATAAAAATTCCCTTTGTAAGATTTAAATTTAAAATTAAAAACATACAATTTAATAAATAGATGCACTTCCGGTCCGGCCGCCAGACTGTCTTTTACGTACACACTAGCTAGCTTGTGCACCTCACGTCATTTCATTCATTCAGCAACATCCATGAAAATATGTTAAACTGGCTGAAATCGGGGAAGCTGTCAGGTGGGACATCTGAAGCTATCAGTAATAAAAGAGGAAAGGGACAGAGAGAGAAGGAGGAACCGGAGGGAGAGAAACGGAGAGGTGAGTTGGGGAGAGACCGGGAGAAGAAATCGACCGGGAGTCGGAGAAAGAGGAGACGAGAGTGAGCATCAGACTGGGGAAAAAAAAGAGGAAATATGATGACAATTATCTGGGTCTGGGCTTCACTTGGATTGGCAATGCAGATTGCCCGAAGCCACAGTGCGTGTTGTGCAGTGAGGTTCTGGCTAACAGCTGTCTGAAGCCTCTTATTTGCGCCGCCACCTGAACACCAAGCATGCCAGTGCAAGTCAGAAGCCCCTTACATTTTTTAGATCAAATTTGGAAGAGTTACAAAACAGCCAAAAACAATTGCAGTCTCATTCACGTGAGCTTTCTCCCCCTCCCTCTCCCTCTCTATCTCTCTTTCTGCAGGTTGAGCCACCTGCGCTGCATGTGAAAATCCTCATATGGACTCCTCCTTTTTTATTTATATCTGTTTCTGAGCCTATGCATGTGTCCTCGCCATCCTTATTGCTCTTTAAAAGTGACGCCTTGTGTAACTGAAATTTATACAGCGGACTAAATCTTGTAACAAACGCCACGCGCGAGCAAACAGTTGTCGCATTGGTCCGATTTTACGCGGCTATAAATAAGCTCTGTTGCGTTTTTTTTTTTTAAGGTGTGGGGGATTGGGGGTGCGTGAACCCGGTCGGGATGTAGAAGGGGGTGTGTGGCCTAAAAAATTTGGGAACCGCTGTGTTAAAGAAATATGTGATTTTAGAAGTCCTGCTTTAAAATAGCACCTCTTCAAGCTTCTCACACGTTTGTTTAATTAAACAAGTTCATTGCTTTCCCCAGAATAAGGCTGTAGAAACAATGTGAAGAATGCTGGATCCAACAGTTACTTCAGGTTTGGTGACCAGGCACCATGGCAGGATTACTGACTGGGCAAAGTGGCCAACTGCCCTAGGGGGGCCCAGGACTCTGTCAACTGGATTGTGCTGATCTCATTGGACATTTGCTTGGAAGTATGCAGCACTACGGCACAATTAACTGATATGATAAGTTGGGTAAGGCCTCTGTTATATAAGGCCTCATGTGATCAATTATTATCAGGAGACCTCTCTTGTTGTGAGTTGCTGTTAGACAGCAAATCTGGGGACTGTTTTCCAGAACATGGTGAGAAGCCTGCAAAAAAAAAAAGAAGTGAAGCTTGGCATATTATTTTTTTGCGTCAAACTAAAAAGGGGTGTGCAATCGCCCACGAGCCGTTTGATACCTGCTCAACCCCAAATAACTGCTGTCAGGTCAGGCTAATTCACTGGACTAGGACTTTTGGTCTTGTCATTCGGGCCTGCACCAAACAAAGGGATCATCCCTCGCCCTGTATAAATGATCGCAAGCTGCAGACCTCCAGGAATGATCCACTGCCCCGGAAGCCGCTCTCCCCACCCATGCATGGCTCAGCAGGGCTCCGGAGAGCGACTGACCTGTAAATACTGGACCACAGAGAGAGAGAGAGAGCCTCCACTGTGCAGTTCAGATAAATGCACAAAGCTTAAACTGCACCACTGGCTTCAGTGGTCAGTTTCAGCCAATCATATGCAACGGCTGTTTTATAGGAAAATTATTATACGAGTTCATAGAGTCGATGAAACAATGGAGCTTTACGTTTTTTGTTATTATTTTCAATTTCAATCCATGAAGCACCAATCTATGTTTACATTTGCACTGCTCTGTCCAACCCCAATTGATATGAAATAGTACTTGTCTTACACAGGAGACGCAACTGCCACAATATAGTGGTGCGACACAGACACCTAGACTGCACGTGTCAGGAGCTGCCCATTAGCAGCTGACACAAACACCAACAACACCTGCGTGCGTGCGTGCGTGCGTGCAATGCCTTGTGGTGGTGGTGCAACGCAATGCCGGACCCCACCGACACAGCGGCACAGCCCGGAATGTGTCTGTGTTCCTGAGCTGGACGCTCGCTCTGGAACACAGCCCTCCCCCCCCAAAAAAAAACTGCTGTTCATACAACACAACGCCACGCGCTACATGACCTCTTCAACCACATTGACAAACGCTGCGTTAAATGCATGTTGTCTGAGCTGCCGTCTGTGTGACAGTATGCCGAACAATAGCCATATTTTCGACATGTCTGGAAATGAAGAAAGGGAAGAGAAAAAAACACAGGTCCTGCGTACCGTCAGCGGGTTCAATAACGTTTCACGCATTATCGGGCTGACAGGCAGCCGGGTTAGCATCACAACTCCGCTAGCTAGCCGTCCTTACCTGGGTATCCAGCTCCCGAAAACAAAGGATGCTGCTGCGGTTTTCTCTCCGTTAGGTTGATGCGTCTGTTCGGCCTGACAGCATCCTGTTCCCAGCCAGCAGCTCCGCTGTCAGACTGCGCGGCAGTGAACAGGCGCTTCCGGTCACAACTTTCACAATAATGGCCGGTTTGTGTCCAAGTTGTACCTACATCTGTATTACGATCATTTAACCGACGTTTTGTATGGAAGTATGCCCTACGTGTGAAGGTTTTGCTTACACAATAGACAGAGAAAGCATGGCGTTGTTATTTCCTATGTTAAAAAAAGAGGACATTTCTAAATATAGTTAGGTGAGTTACTTTTTAGTTTTAGTTTCAATGCATTTGTATGCACCTCTAGTGAGTAAAATGTATCAGTGTATGTATGCTGTATTTCAATAATTAGCTGTGCATGTTTTAATATTAATCTTCAAAGATGATCCGAAGTGTATTAAATCCTGCTCGCGCTTTTGTTTTGAAGGTAAAATCACATCGTTTCCGGTTATAATTCTACTAACGCTGGCTAACTTAACACCGCTGCCAGCAGCTTAGTCCCCTCAATGAGACCAGTGAGACAGATGGATGCAGTTGAACGGGAGAGCAGAGTGGGCCTGACGACCCTTTACTGCCTTTCACATCGACTGCAAGCTTTTTCACACTGAACATCCAGATTTTTAAAGTTATTTTCCTCAGTATACATCTTCATTTTATAAATACATTTAAAGTATATATAATTGTTAGTCAGTCAGTCCTCCCCTTTGAATAGGAATGGAGCGGTCCAGTCATTAAAGGGCCAGTGCCTGTCTTGTCTTTGACAGCTCCTCAGACCACATTGACAGCTTCTTATTTGTCAAAGCAAAAGAGGGCAAATATTCTTTACATTCTAATTACTGATTGAGAAGACAACACATTTGTATTATTACAGCATACCTTTTTGCTGTATTGTTCTTCTTTCATGTCATGATTTGGGCGTGATGAAGACCATGAAAGAAACACGTTAAAATAAATCCATTATTTAAATTTCACTTATTATGGTCACAGTTTATTTACTTTTGCTCGAGGGGTGTTTTTCATGTGTTTGGCAAGGACTTTTGCTCCTATTAAAGGACACTCCTTACAACAAAATGTTCTGAAGTGATGCAGAGGAGGCAATAACACAATGTTTACTCCCCAGTATCAGTCGAGCTTGGATAAAAAAGAAAGCTCAATCCTACAGTTCCCATGATGCAGCTCATTCACCCTCCCTGCCTGGTAAACGTGTGCATCCTTCAAACCCCTCACCATCAGTTTGTTTTGCAGACCCTCTAGAAATGTCAAAGAGGAGAATTCCAACCACATACAATCAGACATAGTTTTCAAAGTTAAATATTTAAAGCCAGGGTTGGTGATCTTCTTCTTCAAAAAAGTTGACATTTTTGTTAAAATTCCCATTACATCCTGACATAAATCATTGAATCAAATTATCTGGCAAACAAAGAGGGGAAATGTGGTATTTGGCTGTCACAGAACCCTAAAAAGCCTGGCCAATCATTTCACTCAGCAGTAGCCGTGTTTGTTGCTGATGTTCAATGATGATTTTGAGGGAGTGGCTTTGGAGGGAGGCTTGGCGACTTTCTTGCTAGATTTAGCAAATTCAGGAGCTAGTGCTGCTAATTTCCTTAGATAAGAGTTGGCAACACTGGGCTGAAGACGCTTCAGAGGGAAAATATAAGTGAGTTCACACTCAGCTCTGAAATCAATTACTGTGTGAACGCAAAGGGAGAGAGAGGAAGTCACAACAAAGAAAGGGAAAGGTTGACGAACAGTTTGCACTCTGGTCTTTTTCTGATGTGTGTGGATGTGATGTGAATCATTTCACGACTAATGGAAACAAAATCCGATTTATTCAATATGTGACCCCTGCCTCATGTCCGTCTTCGAAAGAAAACATTGAAAATACAAATTTTCGCCATTATAGTGACGATAAACAGATATCTGTACACTGTGCACATCAGACCTCTCCTCTGACACATCACTTATAGCCTGCCAAGGCAGATATAAATGGAGGTATTTGGAGTTAAAGCACTCAGGGAATACACAAAGCAGACTCCAGTCCCTTTGCTCTGTGCACTAGTTCGAGGACGCTGGAAATCTAGGGGTTTATTTTTAAAACAAAAACCCTTTCTCATGCCCATGTTTCCAGCCAACTGGAATATTGTAACTCCTTATTCAGTGGACTGCCCCAGAAATCAATTGAACGATTCCAGCGTTTACAAAATACTGCTGCCAGAGTAGTGACAAGACACCAGCTTTGAGTGTTATCAGCTGGTTAAATAACCATTATCAGTTATCATTGGGAGCATAGATTTGAGGTAAAATACCTCCTGATTGGTTCAGTCATCCGTTATCATCTTTTGGTAACCTGGATCACTGCACTGTAAAATGCAATAGTGGTCCAGACTTACATTAAATGAGTTCACTTTACTCAGCTATCAAAAATATCACTTCCTACTAGTTTTTACCAAGTAAGAGTTACTTGCAGGTCGAAAATAACCAATTTACTAATTATTTTGAGTAAAGCTAACTTGATACACTTTAAGTAACAAATAACGGCTGGGGTCTGAGCATGTGCAGAAGACAACATTCAGTCCATGTGCGGGTTTAAGTCACAGTGGATCTAGCTGGCTCAGAAGCCGAGGCAAGAAAAACGGCTTGGATTTTTTGTCTCATTTTTTCTTTTGAAGAACAATATGGTAAGTTATCAAGAAAACAATACATTTGTGTACAATTTTGAATGACACTTCGACATGTGAGCTATGGGGAGACAAGGGATTGAACAGGCTACCTTGCAATTACAGGACGACCACTCATCCACCTGAGCTAGTCAGGTCACCTGAAAAAAGATTTAATTATCACATAATGAAAGTTGACGAACACAATTTGGTCGGAAGTGTCTGTCTCTTCCTGTGCAACAGAGTTTTGTGATAGTGGGCGAGCTGTACCCAGCATGCAGTTCGGCGGTGTAATTGTATGAGTGTACAATTATTAGTGTTACAAATTGTTTATGTGTCACAAACGGTTGTGTCGTGGTGTTTTGCGCTGTTAAAGAGTGTTAGTTGTGGGTTATTAATTGTTGTTATAACGTTTTAACCATATAGCCCTATATAATCAGGAGTGGCATTATGGTCAGGTGTTGCTCGTTTTGAGGAAGCAAACAGTTTTTTGACCGTTTTACTTGACAGTATTGTAACAGAGAGAGGCAAATATTTATGGTTTATTTTATGATTTGAAGGGTTAGGGTTACGCACCTAAGTTCTGCCGATCAGGTTATTATTTGTGTTTTGCAAGAATAAACATGATGTACGTTACAACTGGACATTGCCATTAATGAAACGCGTCAGGAACATCAGAAAGATAACAAACAAGGTTATCCACAATTTCAATACTTTTGGTCCAAAATAATTGTATATGCACATTAGTTTGGTCATGGTCAGAAGTATAGGCTTTTCCAGTGAGAGTTAAAACCCAGCTCCACTCCTTGACTGTGGAAGCTTTTGGGTGTTTTCAGTCTGCACGGCCACGGAACACGTTTATACATCAGAGGCTCAGCCAAGGTTCCATTTCGTCATTTCAACAATGTTCCCCTGTACCTGCTTTGTGGCAGGAGGAGAATTTTAAGCCAGAACAAACTTTGGCATACATTTTTTTTGTTGGCGGCTATTCAGCTCCACGTTCTGTTCTTAAAAAAACCCCACCTAAAACGCTCTCCCTTAAAACTCTTGAACATTGAAACTGGCCAGGGTGGTTTCCACAGATGGACGGAGGGAAGAGAACAGGAAACATGTCGAGAGTCAGTAAGTGTGCGCCTGCTTCACTGAAAGACAGAGCTGTTTCTCTGCCATGACACACACACACACACATACAGCTTCTGAGGCTCTGTGTTGTCATGTGGGCAACCCCCCCCCCCCGCCCCCCCCACACACTGTTACCTAGCAACAGTGGAAAACCAGGCTACAGAGACAGCATCCCTGTCACCATAGACTCACACAGGATCGGGCCGTGTGGATGCTTGTTTTTGGAAACAAAGTGTCAAAAAACGTGCAAGGTGGATGTCACTGCAGACTGACGCGGCTGCTACTACGAGCCACGTCAGAACAAGGGGGCAGGTGTTACAGTTCCTTTTTCAGAATCTTTCTCCATCGCATGCACAGAGCGGGTCTTGCTCCATCACATGGACAGGCTCTGATCTAATCCTACAGGCCTACAACATGCCGTGTGAGAGGCAAAAGACAGTCCGGGCCAAGCGAACTCTCCTGTCCTATAAGTGCCCACTACTGTATATCATCTGTGTAAAAACCACAGTAACTGCTGATTTATTTTCATGCTTGGGTGATTATTATTATCTCCGCCAGGAGATTGTGTATTCGGTCATGTGTGTGAGTATGGATGATTATTACTGTCAGTTCATCTTGTGTACTGCTGAACCGTGAATTGTATGCTCAAGGACCTCTGATGGTTGCAGTGTTTCACACTTTTTGAAAACATATTTTATTGCCAGTTTTATATCGTCCTTAACTGCTGACTCCTCACTCCTCCTAACTGGCCCGTAGTAGCCACAAGGGATCCATAACTGCTTCAGTTTGTATTGATTAAGAAAAGTCTGTCTGTCTGTCTGCATATAAACTAAATAAACAGAAATGGCATTGTATGTTACATTGCACATAGTACAAACACAGGTACTAGTATACTACACAATGCTTTATTAGACTCCTACAAGCTTGTAGGGTTACGAAGAGGTGTCTTTTATTGAAACCCGACTTTGTAAAGTGTACTTATTAATGATCTAATGAAATGCTACGGCCGCCGTGCGGAAGTGACGGCGAGGTTACGGGGTTTATATAATTACATAAACTTAACGTTTTTTTCTGAACCGATAGAACTCTTCCCACAAGGCTTTACTGTATTTCAGCAATTTAAAGGAGTTAATCAACGTTGTGGTTCCGTAGATCCTTTAGGTAACGTCACTTGGCTTATTCTTTTCTATACTATTTGGTTGCCTGGTGGTGACTAGGCGGCAACCTCCGGTTCTGGTTGTATAGAAGTCCATAGAAAATTACTCTACTCTTGATTTATTCCCTCAGTTAACATTGTAAACATGAGTGTATGGTCTCAAGCTCTACTTTCAAGTCTTCTTCAATACAGCATGATGTTCATTTAGTAAATTATGGTCCATTTAGAGTCAAACAGAACATAAAGCAGGGGATGCTTTACTGGGCTTACTGTGATTGGCAGTTCGTTACTACAGTGTTGTCGGTCTGGTAGTTGTCTGTGTTTTAGTCTTACAACTTTCAGTCTTTCATAGTAGTTTTCACACTGTGTTTCAGCTCTTATATATACTAGGAGCTCAGTGTGTGCTAATGGAATCATATGGATGACTAAAGCTTCTTATGGGTCAATGAACCCCCCGCCCCCACACACACACACACACACAAATCCTTTCCATTACATTGACTGTTCAATACTTTCTGCCTAATTAGATCCTGACAACTCTCTGACAAGCACAATAACAACGTGCTTAGAAAGAGAACCCTTTTTCCAACTGACAAAATGCAACTTTATTTCTATTGTGCTCCAATTTACTGAAGAAACACGTTGCATGGTGTTGCTCATGCATTAGCAGCTCAGAATGTGAAGAGGTTACTGTGTTTAATTATGTCGAAGACGACCATGTATTGTGTTAGCTACTGAGATAGCTACTGATAGTTACTGATTAGCATGCTACTGATAGCTACTTATTAGCATGCTAACCAACTAGCTTTGTACCCTGAAAGGCAATAGTGAGTTACTGGGTGCAACAGTCTGTCCTCAGACCACCACGAGAGGACCAGGAAGTAGAGCTGTCACGTTCACGTTCACAGTTCACAGTCACGTTGAAGCTACAAGGTCCGTGGAAGTTTTGATAGTTTGTTTATTGGACAAAATCCATATAAAATGACTTTTGTTTCGTCCTCCCCTACAGACGGTCATCTTTCATCCAGGAGGCCGCTGCTTGTTCCCCGTGTGAAACGAGATGTCAGTGTTGATTTATTTGTCACTTAACTTGCGTACTTCGGTAACGGCACTTCATTTGAACCCAAACGGCTATCTTTTTCTAAACCCAATGAAGTTGTTTCCCCTGAAGACGGAAGTTTATTTAGAAAAAGACTGTATGCATGTAACGAGCGGAAATTGAAACGTGTTTCTGGCTTTAGTAGGAAAACGTACTTTCGTAGGATATCATACGTCTGAGGATTAGTTGAACCGGAATTTATTCAGAGTGAATAAGCCATGATCTCTATTTTTGATCCAGGGGTTCATTTTAATTACATTTATGGGCAGTGGAACCAATTAAAAACACACTATTGGACATAATAAAACCTTATAAAGTGACAAACAGGGACTTATTTACACTTATTTACACATTCACATTTGGAGTTGTGTTTGTGTCCACCTGATTAATATGAGTCCAAGATTCACTCTCTCTTGCTCTGGTTTGGTCTCCATCAATCCTGCTGAATGCTGCACTATATGTTCACAAACAGAGAAAAGTGTATTCCAGTGGCGGGCTGTGCGTTTTCGACCTAGGCCTTTAGTGCCGTATAGTCCACATCAGGGGCGGGTCAGACCGATCCACTCAATACGGCGCGCTGCCCACTACACGGCGCGTTCATACAGACTGTCATGTGTGGACAGCAGACGCTCACTCTGCTATACAGACGATTTTTCTGCACTATTACGGGCACGGAGAGAAGTCACACGGGGTTCTCACAAGGGTTACGGTATTGTAGCAATGTAAATGAAGTTAAACAACCATGTGGTTGCAGAGGTAACTAAGGTGCCGTTTTTAAAAAACAGCGGTCACTCTGTGGAGCAAGCCTCCAACCTCGCCGTTGCTGCATAATTAACGGACAATGCATGTTGTCCAAATAAACAACCAGTATTGAAACACTGCAGTGCACACACAAGACATCACCAGCTGCGCACCTTGGCGAGGAGAGAGGCGCGGCTCAGCCCCGGAACAACAGCGCTGTGGCTTGTTTATGATTAAATACGACTGCAGATGTAAAACACAGTGACACAACCAGCAGTTAACTCACCACATGCCCGTAACTCTCCGTAACCCTCTGTGCAAAAGTAAGTCTGTTTCATCTAGCTTTCATCTATTCTTCTTTTTTTTTTATGCGGATGGCATCCAACAAAAGGTGCTTTACCACTGACCAATCACAGCGCACTTTAATGGTCAAGCTGGGCCTTGTGGCGAAACCCACGGCCATAATGCTAGAAGGCCTCTCCATGTAGTTTAAGCTGCTAACCTACCAGAAAAACAGAGGTGAAATGTGATTGGATAAACACAGACCTTGAACAGAAGAAGCTGTGCAATGAGAAAATGAGCTAATAGGAAAAATATATTATAATACATGTAGTGTATTTGTTAAAAACAATTAAAGTATAAAATAGCTATAACTTTTAATTATTAAAACAACTAATTATAATAATTAAATTATAAAATAGCTATAACTTTGTGATTCTGTTTAGGCGAGCAGAGAAGGCTTAGCAGGCCCTGATTACCCGCCACTGGTGAATTGTGGGTTTATCACAGAAAACAGCTGCCTGCAGTCTAAAAAGACATAAGAACATTAATAATTAGTTTGCAACTTAAACTGGACTAATATTAACATAGAAACAACTTGAACTATTTACTGCAACTATAAAACTCATTTATAATACATTATGAGTTTCATCCTATGAATTTAACACAGGATGCTGAAAAATGTGCCACTTTCAGACTATAACTGCATCACTGCGTGTCTACAAACCTCCCTCTCTTTCTGCCTGTTTACTATCATCTGTCAATGCCAAAACAAAATGCTCCCCACAGCAAACCATCCATTCTGAAAACGTATTCGCTCTCCTCGAGTACCAATCTGCATCTCTTGTCATGTGTTGTTGAAAGAACCAAAACAAATCTCCAAAGAGACAAACTCTTGGAATGTTTTCGTTTACATAAAGTAAACAGTGTTGTTTGGATATATGAATTTTACCCGTATATTGGTTAGGTTTTCCATAAAAGGTTTCAGACATCTCTGGTCATGGTGAATTCATTTCAAAATAAAGTTCTGTAGGTTTGAACAATGATTGATTGTAGTGGGTCTGCGATTTTTTTAACTTAATTTATTTATTCAACTTTTTTTATTCAGGATAGTTCCATTGAGATTTTGAATCTCTCAAATAAAAAACAAGACCCCTATTCTAACATTTTACACGGGCCCATTTTGCACATCACAGACAATTAACCCGAGTGGAGGAATAATGAGAAGTAGGGCGAGGCTGTTTCACAGTATGAATGTGTGTATGTGTGTGTGTGTGTGTGTGTGTGTGTGTGTGTGTGTGTGTGTGTGTGTGTGTCAGAAGGCCAAACTCAGAGAGACAGAGATGGGTCATACATCTCGACTGCTCCTCCATCAATGTTTCCTCATTGCCGGGGATATAGCTCCAGATTAATGTAGTGACAGGGTTTTATGGTCGCCATGGAAACCGAGGGCCACTGGCACACTTACCCGAGAAGGCACACAGGGTTACTGTGTGTGTGTTTGAGGAAGAGAAAAGGAGAGGGGTAAGTCTGACGTTTTAAGTCTGGGGGTAAGTCTGACGTCTGAGTATTGACTTGTGAGCGTTATAAAGGCTTCCAAGCATTTCTAGTAAATGCTATTTTAGTATTTATTCTCGTAGCCACAGCCCACATCTATTTAAAGCTAAATCACATCATCTAAACATGAGAGTGATATAATTATCAGCACTGTGAGTATGTGCGTGGCCCTTCAATGGGCTTCCTTATTGGTTAACCCCATTGAAGCTCCGCCTCCGCACCCTGAGACAGATCATTGCACTTATTGCCCAATCTGGACATTGGAAATATTTGTATCTGGTGCGTGGCGGAGGCAGAGCGGTTGGGGGTGAGCTGCTCTTCCAGTCTGATTACCTGCATACAACCACTCAGACCCAACTGACTGGACCACAGGACTGAGAACCACCTGCTTAGGGTTTCACCGCCTGATCACATAGCAGTAAAAAATCTGACAAGTTGGTCCTTAAAATACATCTCGTAAACTAAAGTTAACTAAATATAGCTTGAGTTATGTTTACTTTATATCTAGTTGTGTTACATTTTGTTGTCTTTACTTCATTTTGTGAAGTCGTTCCAGCTGAACAGGCGAATGCTCGTTGGGCACTGACTACACAGAGACACAAGAACACAAGAAGAGTCACGGAACAAGATTAAAGACAAAAGGATTGGAGCAAACACAATATGACAGTGGGTTTGGGACACTGAGTGTCTCTCAGAGTGCACCTGTAAGACTCACAGTCCAGTTCAGTTCAGCGAGCAGCCACTAGAGTGCAGCACACACAGAGAAACAGTCTGTGTGATCAAATAACAGGAGACAGCACGTTCCATCCCCATGTTGTAGGGATTCATTCCTATTGTATATTCAGCTTTATAGTTCTATTGTACAGTGGTTAGATTCAACGAGGCTTTTTCCAAAATAACTCCAAAACCATATTAGTCATGAAGGTGTTTCTTTCTCTGACCTGAGCTGTATTCGGTCTGTGTTTCCAAAATCGTACGTCAATCGCACTAGCGTTTCCTTTTACTCCGTCTCCAAGCCCTCGGTCCAACCTCTCTCATTCGATGAACAAGGAAGGAAAATAACTGTGGATTCAGCTCTTAGTGTATTTCACAACTTTTATGACCTAATGATTTAAATATGGCTATTCATGTGAAGTTGATTGACCTCAAAAGACCCCATCTGCTGAGTTACGTCTCTTTCCCAAAGTAAGTCGAAGGGAAAAAGTCTTTTTGGCTCCCGGCGGATCCAGAAGTTGTAATTCCACCACTTCCTCCACTTATTGTGAGGAGGCCAGCTGAAAAGACTAGATTTATTTTGGCATAACAAATCTAATCCGAGTAGTAGAAACAACTCACTCCAGCTGAGTTAAAGATGCTGTATGCAAAATTCAGAGTATTTGCATTGCCTCCACACGGCTCCCTACCGTGTGGAGAGTCTGCTAAGGTAGACATTACTCCACTGAACCTTTACCATTTTCTGCTAGACTAACCTGAACATCGCATACATTTAAGTTCAACACATTTAACAAAAATTACTCCCAAACAGTGAATCAGACATTAATGGCGAATGGTGATGTGCATACCGACGCATCGTGTCACAAGATGATTATCAGCGTCAGACAGTGAGGAATGCCTCTTATGAACGTGTAACATCGTAAGATGGTATGTTGAGAGAGCTTCCCACACATTTTTCATGTTATTCTTAAGTTGTGGAGCAGATGTTGAAGTTGGACTGGAGCGTTGTTTAGACAAGCGGAGCTCTCATAACATCCTGACTGCTTTGGGAGGGAGTGACCATCGAATGGTCTAGAAGAACAGAATATCAAGATGCAGAGAAGTAACAGAGAAGAAGAGCAAAGCCAACATCTCCATCGAATGCCTCCGTTCAGGAGGATCACAATGTTGACCGTTTGAACAGCGACAGCATTAAACAAGTGAGTTTGATTTAAAGAACAGCGCTCACAAAATATGATGTGTGACAAAAATACACTGTAAAACGACACGTTTATTATTTATCTTCCATACATCGAAAGCTGAGGTGCATGAGTGTCTGTTTGTTGAAATCCATCATCCATTTACAGTTTTTTATGGCCGAGTGTCTTTAACGGTTCCCAACCTGAGGGTTACAATAAATGAGGCACCACAACATTATTAACAGGAAGGATGCATTTCTCAGGAGAATACTGTACGCAATAAGGCATCTAAAAAAACAGAGGAAGAAACAATGTGAGAGGAAAAAACATGCTCATTGGTTGAACTGCATACAAAGTTAAAGTTGAACTTAAAAGTGATTATGGAGGGATTATTATAAATAATATAATGTACATTGTTGTTGTTGCTGGAGGACAAACAATTAGTCAGGAAGGGGGTGTAGCTCTATAGCAGTAGTCTTTGTGCTTTCTCTCCTCAGGTTTACGTGGATCATGGTTTTATCTGGGCTCTGGTCCTACTGCCATTAGTTGTAACTTTTTCATCATCCTACTACTCACTGTAGGAATCATTTATGTCATATGGATTGAATGTGTAATAACTCTGTTATGTTGTTCATTCTGGTCACATGACATCTATTGTACTTCTGTCCATCCTGATAGAGGATCCTTCTCTGTTGCTCTCCTGGAGGTGTCTTCCCTTTTTCTCTCTGTGAAATGGTTTTTTTGGGGAGTTCTTCCTGAACCGTTGTGTGGGTCAAAGGTCAGAGGATGTCATATGTGTACAGATTGTAAAGCCTTCTGAGGATAATTAGTAATTTGTGGTTTTGGGCTATGTCAAATAAATGAACAGAATATAAGTTAGTGGAAACTAGTTCTGTAGTACTGGGGAACAGAACTTCAGTTTTGAAAGGCTTGTACAGTTACATGTACCAGGTAATCAAAAAAGTACCTTGAATGGGAATTATTTCTCCCCAAAATGTTGTCTGCGACCCTTCATCTCATTCTACAGGCCTCCACAGCTCTATGGATAAAGTAGTTCCAAATAAAGCTGTAACAATGTTGTGTGGATTTGGATTGTACGATTTCTTTTTTATTATTATGCTGTACCACAAACTGATTTCAATGAACCTGCATTGTATTGGTGAAATTCCAGAGACAGATATCTCAAATTGAACTATCTAAATGTCAGATACCACGATGGAGAAGAAAGAACAATATATATATTATTTGGGTAAAGCAACCCTTTAAAAGAAGTTTACCTGCTTGAAGCACCGTGAAGCCCCCTACATGTGTTTGGTCAGCAAGAGACGGTGTCAGAAAGTAGATGTTTAAACAGCAACAGTGTGAGAGTTGGCACAACCTGATGATGAGTAAATCAGCTCAGGTCATCAGTAAGATCTCAAAGTGACTGGAGAGGCCAGAACAGGCAGATGGTTTCATACTGGCTGAAGAAGGCTGAAGACTACGAGAGGTCAAGCCCTCATTATTGGTAATGTCATGGATGTGAAGGCCCAGATTCATATTTACAGTCAGCATGAGATAAATGTGTCAACTTTCCAGGAACCTTGAAAACTAACACCACATTGTTTCAGCTTGATGACATAATTACTCTTCAGCCCTCTTTCAGCCCTCTTCCACTTTTAGCTTTTGTATTTTGTGGAAAATGTTACGACCAGCGTTCCCGTAACAACCAACTCTGCAGTATCACTGGTCTTTATGTGCTCCAGCTCCGATCGGCAGTGAAACACGACACCCGCTCACTTTAACATACACTTACATAAACGTTATCTGTTTGTCTGAGCACTTTATCATATACTTGATTTAAATATCATTGCACTGTTGTTGTCGTTGACTGTTGATTGTGGTTTGTCTCGTCTAATGTATGCACCTTCCGCCTAGCAAAATTCCTCGTTTGTGTAAACATTCCTGGCAATAAACGGTTTCTGATTCTGATTCTACTCTTCTCGCTACAGGGATTTGGACAATTCTTATAATTCACCTCACTGGTATTCTTTGAATACACTGCATTCACACTCTCAAAAAACAAAGTTAAGCTCATCAAAACTATCTTTGTTAGTCTTTCCACCCGAAAGAGAGACTGAATAAGAAACAGATGAGCAGAAGAACCCTTTGTGACATTTTCACTGGTTACTAGTGGGGTCATGTGACGTGGCCAGGCTTTGTTTTCTGTGAGCTTGTAGTGTTTCTACACGAAACCCGTTGAGAAATGATTATTCCTGAATTAGGAACAATCATTGCTGTCATGGTATTAAGTCATAATATATTTATATATAAATAGGTGCCATGAAATTAGTTTTTTTTGGTCATTACTTTCAGTATAAAATACAGTAGCCTCTCACAGATCATCTCTAGATCTGCCTATTTTACAAGCATACTCGTGTCTTGATAATCGGAAAGCAGGAGTGTATAAGGAGTGAATGTATAAGGGCCATATTTCATTAAAAGAAAAGAAAATATCGCTCCACCCGTGACTCTCTCTTGCTTTCATGTAGTGTGCGTTCCTGTGAGAATATACTGCACGTTTGACCTGTTCAGGCATGACAGCGCTCATGTTTATCTGATGCAGTCATGAGGTATGTGATAACTAATGTGTGTATGTCTGTGCGTGTGTTAACAGTTGAACAGAACAGAATATCTCTGATTCTGGTTTAGATCGTTTTTTTGAATGTTCTGTAAAACCTAATGACGACTCTGCTCTGCTGAAGAGGATCTACTTTCCTCTATCCGTCAGTCGATCACAGGGTGTGTCTGAACCCAGACAGAGACCAGGCAGACAGGAACAGATCAGTGATGGTTGTGGTGTAATGATGACTCAGACTAAGTGATCAACGGATAATAACAACCCTTTGCTCCAGGTCGGTCTGGCACCTGCATCAATCCCTGGAGAACCACCTGCAGCATGTGGGAACTGCCCGGCTGCTCCAGGGTCAGTGGAGATCTGGAGCCTAGCCATGCAGTATTTGAATGGTTCCGGGGTCACGTTTCAATCGATAAATACTGCAATGTCAGTAAAGCCTGATAATTATCACTTAAAACACACTGTTAAACAATATTTGTCTAACGGCCCAAACAGCGACAGAGTTTACCTGAGGAAGAGGGGCGCTAGCCAGTTAAATGCGCTCACATGCGCTCACTTGCACCAAAAGGCACGCATGGCTGCCGCAGCTATGAAAACACAGAGAAGCTCTGATAAGGACACACACAGAGGGAGTGAGACCTCGTTCTCTGATCAAGTGCACATTACTACTATTGTCCACACAGACACCAGTAGTTTGATGCTACATGATGCTCTGAATGTCATAAAGAGAAACTTTAACAGTTAAAAAACTGCAAATATAACACAATTTTAAACAATGGAAACTCACGTCATCTTGATAATATGACTGACTAACAGTGTTTTCAGCTTCCTTTATCTTGCATTCATTCAGAGGGTTGTAATAGTCTGGAAACACCTTCAGAGCAGCAGGAAGTCTACTCAAGCTTCTTTTGAAACATCAGCACCTAATTATCTTTTAGAATAAACTGTTGCGTTCCGACCTCAGTGACAGGATGTATGCTGATACACGAGTCTTCAATGTCTACTAATATTATATTCCGGGTATGAGAACTGGCCGTTAAAACTGAAAAGATGACTCGGGGGAGGGACGGTCTGTTCTCCGTTACGTCAGCACTTCGCCCTGACTGTTCCCTTCAAAACACCATGATCTGGGTTCAGCACTATAAATGACATGGGTGATGAACTGTAAAACATTGAGGGCTTTACTTTAAACATTCCACTGGATTCCATCAGTGGGTCTACTCAGTACGTATGTTCTACTGGTAGAAAGGAGTCAGCTGACAGCCATCGATGACTACGAGGTTACAGCATCCGAATCCCACAGACCCAAAGCCGGTGTGTGCATGTAGTCATACTAAAGCTGAGACATACGTGCAGTTATTCAGTGTGTGAGTCAGAGGCATGAGCGACTGGGAGGGTCAGCTCAAGACCTTTTCATTGCCCTTCTGTTGCGAGGGCAACAAGCTTACTTCAGTTACTGCGTCAACAAGCATTGCAACAGGAAACACAAAAGCCGCCTATTTAGAATGTTTATGTTGTCGTGTTTGAAGCGGCCTATTAGATTTATTCACTAATTACATTCTAGGGGCTTTATGAGCTTTCCAATGCAGCACACTTCCAGGGAACCGGCATTCCTTACACCAGTATCACTGCTGGAGTTTTCCACACCCCAAGATAGGGAGGACATTCTGATGAAATATGACTGTTCATAAAAAGTCTGAGTTTCTCTAGACTTGCTGTCTTGTTTCTTGGAATCTGTCATTCCCTAGGGGAACATGCCAGATGGAGGTATTGGTGAAGTCCCACAGGAGTGCACTCACGGCCGAGCACATCACAGAACAGATTTCTGGAGATTTTCTCGTGTGCTGCTTCAGGGTCAGGTGGGGTACAAGTTTGGTTATGCAACCCGTTCTCACTGCCGACTCCTCACAACGTACTGACTAGCCGAGTCAAACTATGACACTCCACTGTAGTTGCAGTTGGTTGTGAATTCAACAAAAAGACTTGGTTATATGATTAAGTGTATTTGGCAGGTTAAAGCTAGATGTGGTAATGTTGAGAAACATCTTGGAAAAAGGGAAAATATAAGCGCATATAGTGCAAAAGATGAACATTTGTGGGGCTGCAACGAGACATGGCGACCCCGTCTCTGACATTCCCACACAACAGGACTACATTCTTAAATAGGTTTTCCAAGGAAACCTGTTATTTGAGGGCTGAATTGAAATTGAATTGAAACATATTTCCTCACAGACTACAGTCACCGTTTTAAACAGTTTTAAACAGATTTAAACACACACGTTTAGACATAAACAACACAAGCAAAGTAAAAAGGTTGTAGTAAATTAAAATAAGTGAACACTGCCTTTAGGTTTCACATGGCACACAAACAGCAGCCTCCTGGGCGAAAGTCTGTTTGTTTGACGCACCCATCCACCCCTACCTCCTCCCTATGCAGACTCCTGCCGACATATCACAGCTGTACCGTAAAAGTGTGTGCACCCTCTAATCTGATAGTAACTCTCTGCATATAAGAGGTGAAATGCCTGTGGAGCATTGATCCAAATCACTGAGAATGAGTCAGTGGGCTGTAAACACGTATGTTTTTTGTTTTGCTTTGTCTAAATGTTCTAGAACAATAGCTGTTGGACTGTGTGTGTTTGTGTTCTTCGTCTCAGTGATCAAAAACAGCTGTCTGTGGTTTCAGCTATCTACAAAGTAATTTCAGTAATACATGCAGCTTCAGGCAAGAGTTGTTTCCAAGGAGTGAATGTTTATGAGTATCCATTCTTGTGTGAATCATGTGTTTAAGATGAGGGCCAATAAATGCACAGAGGTTGGGTCCACCCATCGCTGGATGATCATGCTCCTGCAGCAGCTATGCTAGCAGTGAGGCAGATGAGAGACGTGTGAAATTTAGCTCAGACCATTTGGCTTGTAATCCCTTCACTTGTCATCCAGCGTCATCATCAGGTCAAAATATGTAACGTGTCCAATAATTTGGTTTGGTCTAATGCCCGCAAAATGAATAAACTGCTGCATGTTAGCATGCCAACAGGCTAAACTAGGATGGCAACCCTAACCATAACCTGCGACCAGTGGCGGCTGGTGACAATTTTTTTTGGTGGGGCCATATAATCCTAGTATGATTCAATACAAAAAAAGGTATCACACATTACTACTTTGCAGTTAAATATTTAACATGTATTCCAACACTTTGACATAATAAGGACATCTTATTAATACAATTCAGTATATTATAAGTAGAGATGGGCATGTATTTTTTTCGATTGGGACCGTGTGCAACAGAACTCCACTCAGAAACTGTTAGATTCTACAAACTGCTGCTTTACTGGACTACACGTCATCATATCATCATATCATCATAATATCAACTGGAGAGCTTTGTTCCAACGGGCAAAGCTTGTGCATGTCTCCTCAGCGATCACTCTGTGAGGCGCGCTGTGTCTGTGTGCGCTGCAGCCCCGCCCCCTTGAGCCCTTCTCTGTATGCGAGAGAGGGAGCAGGGAGTCGCTCTGATCCGCGCTATTTGAATAAAGTATCGATACAAAATTATGCAAAATCATATCATTTTTAACGTACGGGTATCGTGCTACCTTTTTAGTATTGTGTGCAACATTACACAGTAGTGTAAAAGAAGTATTTCAATCGGCTCAGGCACAGAAAGAAATCTGCATTGCTTTTCGGACCAGTGGAACTACCAGTGGTACCGACCGTTCCACCGGTCCGGTTGATCTGGGACCAGGTGTTTTACCTGCAGTTTCTCAGTCAAAGGTCTTCTCTCAAACGGGTGTTGGAGGAGAGATTATACAGAGTTAGCGTTTGGTTTTCTGTGAAGACCAGTGGCTTCTGCTCGCTGCTGTCATGTTGGTATCATAGGTGGTGCCCACCGCGCTGATTGGATGAATTGTATGTCATTCATGTATTTCTTTAATCAGTGATTGGCTAAACTGCGTATTAGATCCGTCTTCCTTGGGCAGAATCGCCTGAGCCCAGCAGGAAAAGCAGGAAAAGCATATATTTGGCGCAGATATTCTATTTTAAAAATATTACTGGGTATATTCCATAGCTCAAAAACACAAATATAGACAATTTGTATAATTTCTTAATATTTTTATAATTTTTATAATTATTTATTTTTTCTTCTTTTTTTTTTTTTTTAGTGGCTCAAGGTTGGTCGGTCCAAGCCCCGTTGCCCTCTATGGGCCGGCCGCCACTGCCTGCGACACATCAGCATGTTGACATCGTCAATCTGTGTATGTGAGCATGCTGACGTACTTGCTATACTCATGGCATATTTTTACACTTGAGGACAGATGCGCACAATTCACTTTTGTTCAGTTCCATTAAATGCAAGTGAACGGGCTAATAAAACATTAGCTACCTGTGGCTTAGCAAATTCACATCTTTTCATCTGTGTTCAACTTTGGTGAACTTTGATTTGTGACATATTTTGTTTTAACATTGTTTTTCTTAGTGTACGTGCGTAACTACCATCTGTGTTTTGAAGCCTGGAGTTCTGCGCTTTGACCATTTTGATCTTATTTGTCCTTCGTCTTCTTGGATTTTTGCATTCAGAAGTGACACAAATGAATCAAAAGAGAAGGAGAGTCATTTTCTCATAGACTTCTATACAACCAGATGAGTCGCCCCCTGATGGTCATTAGAGAGAATGCAGGTTAAAGGACTCACTTTTAATGCTCGGAGGTTGTCGCCTGGTATCTACAGTACTGAGCTTGCAGTGCTGCTAACTTGTGGGCGACCAACAGTCAATACAAAGCTTCAAATCTTGTGTAGAGTTAGCCTAGAATATGAGAGAGAGGGGGTCACTGTTAACACTGTAAATCCCTACAGCTTTAAGTAGAGGTTGTATTTCTGCTACTCTGCTCTCAGTTGAATGTTCTCAATCTTTCACACTTCATCCTTTCTACACTATTGCCAGCTGTATTTATGTATTGGGGGAGGGGGTGAAGGAAACATCGCCTCATAGTTTTTGGGGCGTGTGGTCTCAGGTTACATCGTAGGTATTTAACAGATCTTTGGAGAGGGAAACTTTAAAAAGTATTTAAAAGTAATTAGAACAAAGGATTTAGAGAAAATCTGTGTCTGACTGTATGGTAATTTCATCATCATTTCATGTTTTATGGGTTATTGCTATGATACTTGACTGATCTGCACATAGATAAAGCTCATATTGTGACACAATGTACCAGCATGGTCTCTTCCTCGTTGTTGATGCACTTTCCGGGCACAGTGTTGAATTAGATTTGCTCCAAATGTTTGCCTTAAGGAAAGGCTTTACGACTGGCAATACAAACAGATTCCTCCCTGATCTGAGTCAGCTGTCACTCCGTTTCATTTCCAGTAGTAAGATGGTGTCATTAGTTTCACTTGGACCATGGAAATAGACAATAGACTTATTCATATTCATTCTTAACTTTAATCAAAACTTTCAGACAGTAATATTGTTCTCTTCGCTTTTAACTTTTCACAGTTACAATAAAACGGATAGATCATGAAAATAAATATCATATTATTATGAAAAAATATATAGTTTATGTGAAAATGTAAAGAATGTGCTCCATCTCAACTAATTACAGTAAAATGCTGCTTAAACATGAGCAATAATAATAATCTTGTATAGTATATCATTGGATACTATACACTCACAGGGGCCATTTCTCTAGATATTTTTTTTCTGGTCATATTTATGTACTTTTACTTTAAAACTGTTTCTCAAAGTTTTTACCTGCAACAGAGTTTTATTCCCCAGTAGAGCTGAACTGGGAACGAACGACCGGCCCACCAAGACACCTGAAATAAACTACTGGATGGATTGCTCAATGTTTTCCTTAATGTGTTGATTTAAAAAACCATCTGGGCAGCATTACTACGGCATGCTGATGCAAATGAGTTGCAGATGACTGTAATATTTAGGAGACACAAACATACTGTAGTGTGTTGTTCTGTCTCTGAGTGTGTGTGCGTATGTTTTTCCCAGAGTTTCTGTGTACGTGTGTGTCCAACTACAGTCACATGGTTTCTAATTGCTACCAGGAGGTTTCCCCCCAATGACCCACACTGACACTGTTCCCACAGCTTCTCAGTGCCGTTGTGTCCGTCTAAACAGGTCACAAAGTTTTACTGCAGATCTCTGATCCAGCCGAATGCCATTACCTTACATAGATGAAATTATTTCACGATAATTCAGAAGTACCTCTTCAGCTGTTGTTTTTGCGAATGCACTTTTCTTCAGTCCCACATTCCTTGGCTGCTCTGCTGTCTCAGGGGATAATAGAAGGAGAGCTGAGGCATATTTCAAACATGCGACTGGGTTTGTCAATTTATAGCAGCAAAGTTTGCAGATGTTTTTTTGTTTTTTTATATAGCAAATCTGAAAATCATTGGAGTGGCTTTGCTGTTATTCTGTTGATGTTAATGGGACGAATACACAATAAATAATAAAGGGAAAACACGGACCGAGGTCTCTGCACGAGCACCGCCACAAACTTTTATTTTTGTGTTCAACCTTTACTCAGCCAAGATAATCCTATTGAGAATTGTAATCTCATTTACAATGGGGTAAGCGTAAAATACAATTAAACACTTCAATTAGTGTCACATAAAATAGACAAACCAGCACATTGTATCAGCCTAAGAAGTTTCACTCAGTGTCGAGACAAATACATTCAGTGCTCAAATAATCCTAAAATCTTCAACGCTTGTAAAATAATCTAGTTTAAATGTCTCTATAGCTCACACTGAGATGAGGGTCAAAAAAACATATTCTACCTTTTACTTAGTCTACCTATTATCATATTAATATATTAGCATATCAGGCTAGATGACAATGTTCTGAGTCTCAAGGGTTGGCGTGCAAAAATAGAAAGAAACAAGGAAGTTTCCTGGTGGGCAGAAAACCAGTTGAGTTCTTGAACTGGGCCACTTGGAACAAAGTCTATCAGGCGTCAAGGCAACGCAGCCTCAAGCTGTTTGGATTTCACAGACACACAGTTGAATACATGAGCAGCATGAGGCTGAGAAACTCCTTCCCACAAAGAAAGAACCAACTATTTGGTGCCAGTGAGGGTGGAACCATTGCTAACGGACTACTCATGTCTCTTGAGTTTACACACGGCTCAGTCACAGAGGGACATTTTCCAAGTTTCACAGTGGCGTGTGTCCATCCAAGAAGCTGCATGTCCTCATTATGTGCATTGGTGGAAAGAAGGAAGAAGGAGATCAAACTGAACAGATCGTTGTACTCTCCCCTCATCAGCATGCCGACATGTGGGAGGGATTAGCAGGCAGAACAAGGCGGAACGAGGCGGAACCCTGAACCGTCCCCCAGTTCCCCCATTTACAGCTCTCACACTCTCCGTCCTGTCAGCTGGAAACAACAGTCAGTCTGATCAGGAACATCAGAGCTGCTCCTGCTTCTCTTGTTTCAGGGAGCTCTGACAAGACCAAGCTCTGAAGGACTGTTGGGCTGTGGGAACATGGCATCTCTCAAAACTGTGCTTTATCTGGGAGTCTGTCTGTCTGCTTGGATCATCACTTATGCAGGTAAAAGCACATTATGAGATAGATAGATAGATAGATAGATAGATAGATAGATAGATAGATAGATAGATAGATAGACAGATACGTAGATAGAGGCTGCATGAGGTGGGGCACCAGCGTGCAGCATGTGTTTTTTGCATGTTGGGCATCAACTGGAACGTAACTCTGGAAGGCACGTCATTACTTTTTCTCCACTGGAAGGGCACCCTTGAGGGCATTGAATTTGTTTTCTCCACTGGAAGGAAACTCTGGAGGGCACGTCATCATGTTTGCTACACTGAAAGAGCACCCAAAGGCCACTTCATAATGTTTTCTTCTACCAGACGGGCACCCTTACGGGGCACAGCATGAAGGGGGATTTATATATGTAGTATTTCAGGCAGAGGTATGCCTATGCATGGCTAGGCTAGACAGTCACCAGTGCTATGGAGCTATGCTGCAAGTTTAATATTCAGGTTTTGAAATGCTTACCTGTAAAAGTTCTGCCCCTACCCCAATCCAACAGACTTTTTTTCAGACAGATTAATTCTTCAGTAGAAAATAGCCCTATCTAATATCTCTCGTGCCTTGGCCCCAACTGGTCCCTTCATGGCCCACCATCGGATATATGCGGTTTATCTCATGAAATATGATGATATGCTGTGTTCCAATATGATGCAACTTATTTCACAGCTGAGCTCTACTGTGTCAGATAGATAATGGACAGAGAGGAAATCTACATCTTGGAAGATACCTATGATCATTTTTATGGTATTATATATTTGTTTACTAGGCCAAAATGAAAAATGCATTAAACATTCCAGGTACACGCTGTAAATAAAATATATATATATTGGAAATGTTCCTATAGTAAGTGGTCGATTCTTTAAAGCGAGGGTCTTGATGAGCTTGATAGAACAAGAATTTTGCACAGTTGTAACATTCTTCAGTAGTCCTGTAATCAGTAAATGTTCCATGATGGTATTTACCATCATCATGACACAGCGTTTAAAAAGAAAAGACATGTGGAAATGTTTAAGCCAGGAATGAACCAAACAAAATGTCTCACAACTTGGGATGTTGCAAGTCATGAACGCAATGAGAACAAGATGGAATGTTACAAGAATGTGCTGGCCAGCCAGTATCTCACACTGTGTGAGCTCATTACTCACTTCTGGCTCACCTTCAGCTCACCACTGGCAAAGTTTGACTTTGATTATGATCTGTTTGTGAGAAAGAAGAAGGATTTCAACGTTTTTATCCAACAGATCTATCAAAGTAGATGTATATAAAAAATTGGTTATGAAACTACACTACGCTAACAAAACTAAAACAGGATGGAAGATCATGGATGAGTGGGAAATTAATGTTGTGTTACATTTTATTTTTCCTAGATGAAAAAGTGCCCAAAGCTGAGAACGTACGCTGGGTGTCTGTGGACTTTAAAACCGTCCTCCACTGGACAACCGATCCTTCTGATTACAAATACACTGTCCATTATGCTAGGTGAGTTCACACACACACACACACACACACACACACACACACACACACACACACACACACACACACACACACACACACACACACACACACACACACACACACACACACACACACACACACACAGTTGTGTTTTCGGGGGACATTGCATTGACTTAAATTAATTTCCTGGAGCCTAACCCTTAAACTTAACCTTGACCTAAACCTAAACCTAACCTTTATCCTGAAGAAACCCTTTTTTATTCACCCGTAGTGACCGTAGGTCAGCTCACCAGAATGTTTTTAAATGTATTAATTTGTATCTCATTTGCCCCTCCAGACTTCTATACTTTTCTCATAAAGGTTTTTATATATTTAGGTTTTTTATTCCTTTGGTTATCTATTTGTATAATGGGCTACTGTCCTACAGCGATCTCACAATGTGTCTCACACTGCCGGATCTGGTCAGGGACAGAAAGTGTCAGTAGTCATCATTCTGTGGGTTTTTATCTATTTCAGTCAATGTTCTCCTGTTTTGTGTGTCTTGTCATGTGACTGTCAGCAATGAGGGCGAATGGAGGGAGACTTTAAACTGCATCCAGATGTCATTAACCGAATGTGATCTGAGCAGCGATGTCAAGATGAACAGGTAGGACTCTGTCCCTTCCAGCCCTGATTAGGCCTCCATATATCTGCCAGGTGCAGTCAAGCATCACACTTCACATTCATCTGTAGTTTCTAACGCCAATACAACATTTTAATCTTCCGACAGAGACAAGTCTTTGTGTTTTTTGCTTGTGACCTCACCCTTCTTTATCTTAGTTTTTAACTATCATAAATTGCATCTACATTTTGATGTATATGAAATATATTTTAAGTTCTGTTATGGCCCTTTCCTCGAAAAGTGCATACCCAAACTAAAAAGGGTGTATCTCTGCAACCACTAGGGCAGGGGTGGCCAACCAGTCAGAGACTAAGAGCCACATTTTTTACTGTGTTACTGCCACATCCGCCCCCCCCCCCCCCCCCCCTAGATAGATAGTCTATATGTTACTGGTTAAGAGTAAATGAGTAAATGAAGATGACAGAAAAAAAGGAAAAGGTTTCAGTTCTGCCTAGAAAAAAAGCACTTTCAGGATGATTATTTCTTTGAAATGCAGCTGTAAGGTCCAACTCTAACCCAAATCACAGCACAACATGTGAACATTCTCTCTGCAAAGGTTGACTTTGATAAAGTGAACAAAGTTAGAGAGGGTGTAGTACAAAGAAAATTTAGGCGAGGTCTCCAAAATTTGCATTGGGGCCCATTTGGGCCCATTTGGGCCCATTTGCGCACATCTGTGATATTTGAATTTTGTCATGTACCAAACCATATATTTCACTTGTATATTACTTATGGTGTTCAATACATCCAAATACAGCAGTTTTTTTTTTTTTTTTCATGAAATAAGCTATGATCTAAAGTTTTATATAACAATCGCTCAGTCTGCCACCCCTAGGGGGGGATTGGTTTTTAAAACTGACTTCCATAGCACTGTTCTTCCTGTCCTCTTTTAGATTAATCTAAGTGTTGACCGTCTTGCTTGAGACTTTTGAGCGTTGGCCTCATTTCACAACATTTCTGACCATGCATGTTGAATGTATATTACTGATCTCCCACCCATATTTATCTGTTCCCGTTTGACAGTACCTACAATGTCAAAATCCAAACAGAGCCTGCGATCGAGTACGATGACTATAGCGATGACCTGGAGGAGTACCCTCGCAGTTATTCCCCTCCCTTCAACCCCTTTAGAGAAAGTAGGTATCACATGCATACGGAGAAAAAGAGTTGTCAATGAGCAGCCTGGTCTCCTAAAAATAACGTACTCATACAAACAAACTGCATCGTCAGTTTTCCTCCCAGATTGTGTTTGTTTATGACGCATCACAAATATGTTTCTAATGAGTGCATCAAAATCCACGTAATGGTTGACCTGTATAGCCACACAATCACAGGACTTGCACTGCTTATAAACCTGAGGATACCAACATGCATGTAAACACATTCAGTGTAGTGAAAGAAAATGACAATTCTCTTTATTATCGGAACAAGCATGACTTGTGGTTACATTGTTTGAATCACAGCAGTGCTATCTCTTGCTGAGGAGCCGGAGGCTGAAAGATAGCGCTGGTATTGCCACCTCACTCCCCTCAGCTTTATGAATGAAACGCTTGTAACTTGGTGAACAGGCCTGAGCCTCGTCCTCATGCCGCTTCGTCCTCTCCTCAGCGAACATCAGTGCAGTGAAGTTCACCGTGGCGGTCGTGGACGAGAGCAGAGTGAACGTCACTATCACTGATCCTCTAAGCGGCATTCATGAGGGCAAGAAGCAGCTCAGCCTCAGAGACATCTTAAAGAGTGAGCTCAAGTACAAGATCAGCTACTACAAGTTTGGAAGCACAGGCAAGGTACAGTATAGTCATTTTTCTAAAGCTCTTCAAAAGATTTTAGCTAAAATCTGCTGTTTCCCTGGGAAGCAAAAACTTGCGTCTTGAAGGAGCAAATACTACAAACCTTTTGCAATTGATATTGCTGCCTCTTTGAAAAGAAAATATTGATTACAAATTCAGTCAAAGGTAAATGGACCTGTACTTGAAGAGCGCTTTTCTAGTCTGACCACTCTACTGACCTACTCTACTACATGTTAAAGTGCTTTAACACACTGATGTGCCCATCAGGACTAACACACATTCACACACAGTAGGCAAAGCTATGGGAGCAATTTTAGGTTTACGTGTTTTGCACAAGGACACATCGACATGGGCTAGCGGAGCCGGGGTTCTAACCGCCGATCCTCTGATTGAAGGCAAGGCACGTTTATTTGTATAGCACATTTCAACAACAAGGCGATTCAAAATGCTTCACATAAAACCATTAAAAGCATCAAAACATAATGCCTGAAGAAACCCTCATTGAAGGACGACCCTGCTCATCACTGAGCCACAGTCGCCCGACAGAAATGATTTCAATTTAGATTTGAAATACATACAAACTTACTCATCAAATGAAGAATGTGTAAACGTCTACATGTTAATGGTGAGTTAGATAGATGTTGAAGTGATTGACGGGAATATTTCCTTCTCACCTGGTAGAGAGACTTCATATCTAACTCCAGTACGGCAGAGGTGTCACAACTGGATGCTGGACAGAGTTACTGCTTCATGGTGGCAGCGTTCATCCCCACCAGACCCAAAATCACCCAGCAAGGAGCCTGGAGCGCCCAGTGGTGTACACCCGGAGACGGTAAGGTCCTGCAAGGTGCACGCCCTCTGCACACACAACACCACCACCCGGGGTTCGGCGTTCCTCTGAGTTTGATTCCGACACACGCGGCAGCCTTTAGCGTTTCGTATGAGAAGGAGCAATATGATGCACACATGGTGGTGGATGGGAAAAACAAACAAAGGACTTTCACCCAGGAGATCGCTGTTTGTGTCCGGTGCTTAACGAAAAGCAAACGTTGACATTTTGTCACATCAGGCCGGACTCAAGTGAGTCACTGGTCACATGACATGTGTGACGCTCTTTTCCTAAACCAAAATAAGTGGTTTCATTAAACCTAACGCCCCAAGACAGAAGTTTATTTTGAAAAGTATGTGACAACATTAAACCGCCGTCCACGTGAACAGAACTGACAGAGAGGAGTACATGGCTTTAAGCTGCAGGTGAGTCTGAGGTGAGAATGTGTTGCACAACTCGTCAAACCAAACACAGCTAAGTAAATCTAGGTGGGAAGTTTATTTTGAAAAGACATCAACCAAAGTGATGCCAGAGGGGAACCTAGAGCTTCATGAGACCTGCTTGTTGCTTTTATGGATAAGTAGTTTGTCTTGTCTTGCTTGGAGATCGTTCCAGTTGACTTACTTTCTGGTCATTTTTCAGAGAGTCCCCCGGAGCCTCCAAGTGCCTTTCTGGAAACCGACATGGTTTTGTTCACATTCACCATGTCTCACTCCAAACACACCGCGTATCCCTAGAGCCTACAGGAACTTCCATTCATAAAACATCTGCTCAACTGATATGCTTGTGTTTTGAAAATACTGTTGCTAAACACTATGAGTTGGGGTAAAAAATCAATACTGCATAGTATTGCGATATTGTCTGGTGAGGTCAGCAGAGGTCCCGGATCAGCGTGATCGGTAGGAAGTTGGTCAAAACTAACATGGAGACATCCGAGAAAGAATTTAGAAATGCGCTATCTGGACTTCCTATCACTCGTAGCGCCGCTGTTCGCACACTAACCAGCTAGCCGCGGCCAGTCCTGACTTGTAGTACCACTTGTATCCAGAGAGGCGATAGTGAGTCACTGAGGCATTCAGTCTGTCCTCAGTCCACTGTGAGAGGACCAACAAGTAGAGCTGCCCCGAAGGCTTCACGGTCACGTTGACATTACAGGGTCCGCGTTGGTTGTTTATTGGATTAAATCCAAAGTGTCCGAACAGGAAAACAACTGGCACCCAGCCTTCCTCCCGTCCATAAGGAGAATACTTCGCTGGGAGGAGAGTGGCCGCAGCTCGGAGGGATAGATGGAGCTAGCAGTTAGCAGTTAGCTCAAAGTCAGTCACTTTGAATTTAGTCCGATGAACAAACATGCACCGCTATTAGTTAGCAGTTGGCTTTTTAAGATTGGCTTACACCCAGTAGTGGAGGTGAAACGCTGCTCAGTGGTTCTGAGCATGTGGCCAGATCTTACACATTGCACCTATAAAGAGACAGATGCATTGGTCTAACTGTGACTCTCGTTGTCCCACCAGAGCCGAATCTTGGAGCGTGGGTCGGTGCCGTCGTCATCCTGCTCACAGTCCTCGTCATCATCATTCTGGTGACCGTCCTCTGCTGCAAATGCTGCCGACAAAAAGACCCATCTCAGTCATCGACACCTGTATAGTGCATGTGCACGAGTGTTAAGTCTGTGTGCGTGTGCGTGTGTGTCTAACAAACAAAGGGAGCTGGTCTCCCTTCTCTCTTCTCTCTGTTTAAAAAAAACAACAACATGGTTTTATAGTTATGCTCTTTGCTTAGTGCATCGTAGTCATTATTTTTCTATTTCATATTTTGATTTACATTAAGATGAACTTGTGCAGCTTGCGCTGACAACGTAATGCACACTGAATGCTACGATACAACTGAGCATGTCTTCATCCTTGTCTTGATCAAGTATCAAGTCCAGCTTCATTTTAGTGGATACAATGTTACAACAACAGTTCCAGGTGAAATAATTATCTAATTAAGATGATTCAAAATGTGATTTGTGTATCTGTACATTGTATGAGTGAAGACTAAAACGTATAACATTCCCTCACAACTTCCAAATCTTACCTTATCTTCTTTTTTTAACCCGCCATGTCGACTGTTTCTACTAAATATATTTTTGTATAATGTATTGTTTTGTATTTTTATTAAACTTTTCATTAAAATTCTGTCAGGACCAAAAAGAATGAACCACTAAAAATACAGCAAATAAAGCTCTTTAGAGGCACCTAGTGGATGCTCCTAGAAACTACAACAACATCAGAAAACTCATCCCTACAAATCCACATTCATCTTTTATTTGAGCCTCATTCAGATGATTTTTTTCTTTATTGTTTTGCAACACAAGAGTAACTTTTGTTGATCAAAAGGATGGAAAAGTAATAAAACTATAAAAATGAAAAGGTTCTGCAGATCTTCATATTTTCGGAATTCATTTCATTTTCAGCAGAGGTGTTCATTGTGCTTCGTTTTTTGTTTGGAGAGGCAGCAAGTCCTGATGTTTCTAAACATCTGAAGACCGGTCCGATCTGTATCTGACTGAAACAGCGATTGAGAGGTCACTGGTGACAAACTAAATTACTTAGCGGGTCTCAGGAGGTTCGATTTCTAGAAAGAAACATTGCTGGTGAGTTTATCAAATGTATTTTTTGACACTTTGAGCTCTGCAAGCCGAGTGCCATCTTGTTCCATTATATTGGAGAGAGGAAAGACATTTCTATGTCTGACAACTACAAAATTAGGCAACTCACAGCAGAACAATCAAAATGAATAGATAGCACTACAATAAGAGGAAATATGTGTATTTTAGATTTTGGGAAACAATTATTTATCGTTCAGGAGGTTTTTACCGCAGAGGAAAGCCAAGCTGCCGCTAACATTTGTTGAGATTATTTTGTCAGATTCAGACACCTGATGACAATATCCGTCAAATATAGTGAAAAGAGGCGTAAAAAGGATGTAAAAATGTTGCTTAAAACTGGATAGTCATGACTTCCTCTGGCAGACTACCACAATGCTAAAGAATGCACAAGGGAATATAACCTTACCTTGATTAAAATTATGAATTTCCTCAAAGAAAATGGGTTGTTTCCAGGTACTGGTACCACACAATAAGAGAAACTATCGCGAGATGGTCAAGGTTGACCTTGAATGGTTGAGGTTAGGCATTGACCTTAAAAGGTTGAGGTTAGGCATTGACCTTGAATGATTGCGGTTAGACATTGCCCATGAAAGGTTAAGGTTATGCATTAATTAACCTTGAAAGGTTGAGGTTAGGCATTGACCATGAACTTTTAAGGTTATGCATTGACCTTGAATGGTAGAGGTTATGCATTGACCTTGCAAGGTTGAGGTTGGCTGCCGGATGTGTAAACAACAACATGTTTGCTGTAGTTACAAGGTGCTATGTTGTTCAGGTAGTTCAACTGCCCCCAAGTGGTCGAATAATACATTTTAGCTTCAAGTTTTGCCAGTCTGACAACAGTGTTGTTTCCATGACAGATCCGATCGTTTGTGGATCTGAGAATAAACGTTAATTACTCCTCTGTCCTGTGTCCGGATGGACCTTATGTACATTGACACAAATCAAAAAGTGACAAACCAGACCCCATGTTGGAATCATAGATGAGTTTTATTTCTTATTTTTTCCAACACAGAACCTCACATTAAGACAGCAACACAGACAACGTCACAAATAAATGTATTGTCATAACAATAAAACCATGTCAGCATGGCAAAACACATACGTTCTTTTGAATATCATTTCACTCAACCATGGCTTTTAAAGTACATACATCATAGAAAACACACACACACGTGAATGAGCAGGAGCAACTCTCTGAACTGTATTACTGCTCTGACAACTGCTTTCAATAATATTCTGATCATGTTACATATTATAAGCAGCCTGTACATAAATAAATACAAAAATGGATCATTACAAAAATAAATAAATATGTCAGCAACAGCAATGAGAACTGAACTGCCTTCTGTGCAAATAATGAAATAACTTGCTAACCTGGTATTTTTTACAATGCAAGGAATGAGATGTTTCTTGTGCTACATGTCTCTATATAGTGATCATTTTCGAAAGGAAGGAAACGGACACCATTTATTAACCAAAGAATGGTTTTCTTTTTAGGATTGGAAAATGGAAGATTGATTCCACTTAACTCATGCTTAAGAGGAAACTGTTCTTAAATCCTCTGCATAGTTTTCTACAGAACAAATCGGTTCGGCTATGCAACTCAATCTGTTTGTCATATGAATGAATGAGTGTGTCAGTTTTTGCCAATGGAAGATTTTGGTTCAGATTATAGCCAGTTCATAAAACAGAAACCTGGTCGAACTTGGACATTGAATATTTCTGGTTTGCACGGATATCGAGAATAACAATTGGGAAACTCCAACGTGTTCTCATTTCCAAACTCGTCACATACGGACATGTGTTCAGCACCCTTTGGCACCACTTATGTTTCATCAACCAAACTACTTTAGCTTTAGTAGAAGATCATAGTTTGGGTTCAAATAAGTATGTGTGTAAAGTAACCTCAGTTGGGTAGCCTACATTACATGTGTGGTGTAAAGGAAGTAGATGATGTGCGTAGCTTTAGGGTATAATGTCCTGTTACAGACTAATTTCTCCTCATAAATTTGCATTGTCTTGACTGCACACGTTCACAAAGTGTCAAAGATCACAGCATGTTTGCTGTTACGGGGTTCACAGTGTTTGTCATGCAATCATGGCAGAGTAGTAATGAGGTAGGCGTAAACTGAAACCTAATATGAACTGAAATGTTCCGTCGGAGCCGCTCAGTCCGTCTCAGTGTGACGGGAGACTGGCCTCTGGTTTACATGTTCATCCTGTACATAGGACACACCAATATTCACAGTCTTCACTTGGAGGAGAATTGGTTACATGGTTACATGGTATATTGAATGTTCAACGCTTCTCAGCACAGAGGTTCAGATGTATTGGTTACACAGTATGTGGACTGTTTCCTTACAGCAAGCGGAAACAGAGCTTTATAGTGAGTTTCCGTCGGTTTTCTCACCGTCCAGCTGCGACCTTACAGACAGACACAGTCATGGTTTGTTCACAACAAACAGAAAAGAAATCTTTTTCGTGCGATGCAGTCAGATGCGACGCAAAAGCCTATCGGTGTTGAGATTCTCCTCCTGAAGAGTTGAATCAAAGATGGAGGAAAAAGTATTGTCGCCTTCTGTGGTTAGCCTTCGCACTACGTTATGATTACCGGACAAAACTCTATCTGTATAAATATATGAGCATAAACAATATTGTTGCTGCCATATTTATGCCTAGAAGACATTATATTAAGTGTTGATGGAGCAGCTGCAATGTTACATAGTGTAGCCCTGATCAATGTGAACTCCACTCAGAAAACAAGCATTTAAAAAGTTGTATGCATTCCGCGAGGGTTGTGAGTGTCAAAGTGACATCACACATTCAGCCCTTCGTGGGGGTTCCATGCGGCAGGGTTTTGCCTGTCTGTGCACATCTATTATTTTCTGTGTACACGGATGGGCGAAGAAGATGGGGAGCTTTGAGGGACATTGAAAATGTTGGCTTGCTGGATGATAAATTTGCATTGAGTATACAATATCAAAACTTTTCCTCATCACAAATCCGCAGCAGCTCATGTCCCTGTGACTGTATTTGCGGTAAACAAGGTACTCAAAACGTGCTTGGCTTTGGTGTGTACA
Organism: Taurulus bubalis; assembly: GCF_910589615.1. Taxonomy (NCBI): domain Eukaryota; kingdom Metazoa; phylum Chordata; class Actinopteri; order Perciformes; family Cottidae; genus Taurulus; species Taurulus bubalis. The sequence continues at coordinate 21,488,636 of NC_136589.1, forward strand.
CAGCATTAGAGATTTACTGCCTGGTGAACATAGTGGAGCACCAGGTATTTCCCTCAGGAGTTGGTGGAGACCAAAAGCTGAGCTAAAAGCGAGTGGATATTGGACTTACGTTCATCGGGTGGACACAAACATGACTCCATATGAATGCTAACGCTGCTCTGAGTCTTTTGAATGTGTAAATACGTATATCTGTTTGCTAAAAAGTTCCCCACATCATTTAAAAAGGTGATGAGAAGCCAATGTTGGGTCCACAACTTGCATCTTCTGCCGCCAGCACCTGCTGCAGGTTGAACACAGAATGACCATGTTTGATCCATTCAACCAGCAGAACTAAATACCGCCCTTATCCAGAGCCATACACACCGAGCCAATTTGCGATAACATCCTTTCTCTATCTGTAGTCACTCCCCCTCTCTGATGTCTTTGGTTTAATGAGGGTAAACATGTTGAAAGTGGTTTCCTCACTGGCCTAATCGGACCTTCCTTTAAGCACCTTCATGTAAGAAACTCTGGTTCATTTCCGCTCAGCGAATGGCCTGCTCTTACTTTTTCGTGCTGAAAAGCAATAAAGCGCGGCTCATCCAACTAGTGGCTGATTCTAGCTGTGTCCCAATTCCAAACTTCATACTAACTCTAAGCAAGTTTAAATATGTTGTGCGCTAAATATGCTCTTACTACATCTAAATCTATTGATATTGTCCCAATATGCAATGCACAGAGGGAATACATGAACAACTGAGACAGGACAGTAGAGAAACAGCTCCATAACACAAGAAAACCAAACAAAGTGTGAAAACTTCAGTCCATTGGGTTAAAATAGCTCAGCATTGAACAAGGACAGAGGTCACCTTGGAGAAAATCCTGTTTTTGTTGTTGTTAAAAACAATGGGCGAGATTTTTGTGGGAGGACGGTATCCAATATTCAATTAGTACACGGTACATACTATAGCCCAATTGATACTTTATTTTTGAGACAGATTCTGAAATGTATATGCAAGTTAAAAAATATATATAAATAGGACATATTCATCTTTTATAAAAATGAATAATTTAAACAAATATGTTTTACAGGGATCACATATGTAGTGAGTGGGACACTTTACAGCGTACAGCAGTGAATTAGTGAAGACAAATGCAGACAGTGGTGTGCGGACTCCAATGGACGCTGGGAAAACTACAATATCAAATAATAAATTGGCAGTCGTCTTTCAAAGTGGCAGTTTCACATCAGTCTGCTCATACTTTCACACCTACCTATTTAATAAACCCAAACAATATTTGTTGTGTACTCATGCACTTACACTGTACCACACGTATGACAAAATGCATTGCACTGCAATACCTGGATGGTATACTCGTGATGGTCAAACAAATGAGTGTGGACACCTTTCCCCCACAACGGACACCATCTTGGCTATATGAGGAGGGGAAGTTCTGCCGGCGGTGGCTTTGGGAACACCGCGCTGTACAAATGTATGTTAAGTACCACTATACTGTTGTTGGATAGAATCCATCCGTATTTCTTATTTGGTTCAATTAGTGTGTGTATTGATTTGATAGCTCTAACAGTAATGCTGCTAGCTAATGCCTACGATCATGCACAACAGCCATCTTGGATTTGAGAAACCTCTTACCCTGTTGAAGTTCCCTCACTATGAGTGCACCGTGTACACAGGGTACCACCTGGAAGTGAACTTACAGAAGTATCCAAATTGAGACACAGCAAATGTTTTTGATGCTAACTACCAAAATAGTGCACAGTCAACGTCAGTGCATAGTTGTTACTTTGTAGTATTAGTATATCGAATGGAATTGGGACATGGATGTAGTGAAATGCAGGGTGGAGGCCAGTTTAGTGCTACTGATTAAAATTTTAAAGTAGGAGGTTCAGAGGCTGGAATACTTTACAGAGTAATTTAACATGCCCTTAAAAATATTTTTTGCTGACCTGCAGTGGTTTTCACCTTTCGGCAGTGACGAGCAGGTGAACTGTGGTTAAAGGTGCAGCAAAGCACACTTGTGACAACATGCTGAGAGGTGAAATGGGCTCCAGACTCTCAGCCTGCTGTCCATGTACATGCACCATAACGCAACTGATGACGGAAAACAAAGGGCATGTTACCATGGCGACGGTATAGATATGCACTCACTGTACACCCCGACCAAACTCTTTATATAGCTCTCATCCAACTTAGACCTAAAACTACAGACTAGATATCTGAAAACCACAATAGCTGAGTATATCATTTATATACATTTTATCTTTGGGACAAAGTTACACAAAGTCCAATTACACATGCTCCAACACGAAGCTCAAGTTAAAATAGGAGAGTTTTTTTTAATTTTTTTTTTTACTGTGGACTAATTAACAGGAGAGTCGGAAAGTACGGGAATATGGAGTAAGAGACTCAGAGGACACGGAGAGTGAGTTGGCAGCTGATACTGTAAATAAATGACATAATATCAACTGTATGATTGATTGACAAGCATCATTGGGCTAAAAACACGAGGGTATAAGAATGCTGTTCATTTTCATACAGTTGTTTCCAACCCTGATTTATTGGCCACGAGCCAATAAGGTTTCATTACTGATGATCATTCAATCTTACGGAGCCAGTTAGTCCCATAGTAACTAACAGTTTTTAAATCTTTGTCAATTCTTACATTTCCATTCAGATTGTAATGTATCTCTTTGAAACATAAAAACCCTCCCTAACTAGACTTATTGCAATAAATAACAGCAGAATGATCTCTCCCTCCGGTATATTTCATCTCTCCTCCTTCACTCCATCCCCATTTGTATCCATTTAGTCACCCGTCCTCTTACTTCTCTCCTCATCCACTTGGTCTCTGGTGTTGCCGGTGTGGTCATGGGAACCCTGCTGACATGGGAACGCCCCCACATGAGTGTTAGCTGGCCAAACATCACTTCAGGTCAATGCCCTGAGTCTGGGACTGAGCCTTCTCCTTGCCCTAAAACACACAAAAGAGAAAACCGACAGGATGATGATGATGATGAATGTGATTAAAGCTATTAAAAAAGTATTAAAAACTATGAATTCATGCCATGGTATTTGACAGGATATTTTTATTAAAAAAATGTCCTAACAAATAGGTCTCTAGTTTAACAGTGTGAAGACCTGCGAAGCACAGTATTTCATGCAAAAGGTCAATGAGGGCCTACTGTACATTTCATTATATTCATATATCTGACACTTTAGTTTCTGCCATCTACAATAAGTATGATTTTTTGGGGGGTTTCCAACTCACCCTGAGTGAGGGCCGAGGAGGACGAACTGGTCTGACAGGTCGTACTGGCTCTGCTACTGGGTTTGCCTGCCTTCTCTCCAGAGGCTCGAGGTCATCAGCTACATCAGGACAGCCGATGTATCCTCCAGCTCCAAACACTGAACCCAGATCACCTTCTAACAAGTTATGACTGGCAGGAGAATTAGATGGTGCAAGGTCCCGCTTGGCAGACGAGTTGCTTACGGACATGTTCAGGGTGTCGGCAGTATTGGTGTTTGATTTCTTGGTGCTGGTGTTGCTGAGTTCGAGCCCCAGCAAGTCTTCTGGTGCCACATCACTGTCTGAGCTGTTATTGGTGGACCTGACCTCTGGTTCCACAATGCATTGGTTATTGTTCGCTTCTGGGAAAACATCCTTACTGAACAAGTCCAGCACCTCCTGGTTGTCATGGCTACCTAAATCTAGCAAATCCTGATTTTCATTGCTACCGAGATCCAGAAGTTCCTGGTTGCCCTGGCTACCTGACACGGGCACTTCCTGATTTTCTTTGCTCATGAAATCCAGCAAGTCTTGGTCGCCATGGCTATCAAAATCAAGCACTTCCTTATTTTCAGGACAGGAGATGTCCAGCTCCTGATTGCCATGGCTACAAGATTCCAGCACTTCTTGGTTATCATAGTTAAAAGGTTCCTCATTGGCGATATTGCAATACGGTTCTACCACCTCCTGGTTGTCATGACTACAGAGATCCAGGAATTCCTGGTTTTCATTGCTCACTAAACCTATGTTGTCAAGCCGAGAAGGTTCCAGCACTTCTTGGTTTCCATTGGTACACAAATCCAGCAGTTCCTGGTCGTTGTGGCTACAATGTTCAAGCACTTCTTGGTTTTCATGGGTCTGAGGTTCCAGTGCTTCCTGGTTGCTATAGTTAGGGGGTTCTACTTGCTCATTGTCGTCATAGGTGCAAAGGTCCATTGCTTCCTGGTTTTCATGGCCACAGAGGTCCAGTACCTCTTGGTTCTCTTCCTCAGGGCTGAGCTTAAAGCCATAAGGGTCTGAGTCCCGTGCCATTTGGGAGGAAGTGATGTCAAACTCATAGTGATCAATGTTCAGTTGTTCTGGTTGAGAAGAGGGTTCAGGGTCAAAGGTCAGATCGTTTTCAGAGGGCTCTGGGCTCAGTTCGGCTTCATCCGGGTCTAATAGGGTGTGACTAGAATGTTCTGGACTGAGTTTAAAGCCGTATGGGTCAAAGGAAGACTGACTGGTTGCTTCATAGCTCAACTCAAAGCTAAGCTCTCTGTTGTGATCTGAGTCAGACTGGATGAAGAGGTTCTGGAAGTCTACTGCGTTTTGGGGAGTTGCAGGGTTTTGGGGTTCCTCTTCAATGTCGTCAGCCCATTCTGCCTTCTGACTGAAGGTATCATAACAGGACAGAGTTTTCTCTATTTCACCTGTCCAATCTGATTCCAACCGGACTTCTTCAGCGAGCGCAGGGACAGCCTGAGCTGAAGCAGTACTCAGACCTAGGAGAAGAAAACAATGAGGGGTCAATGCTAGAACAGAACAAAATAAAACTGTTGACACAAAGATGACGCACCATTTTTGTTGCAACCATATAAGATAATGGTACCCATACCGTAGTATTCAGAGCATAAAAATGTGCCATAAACTGTTTCAACTAACTCAAGCCGAATCTTTTTTTTACACCTTTACACCTAATGGCGTTGAAGTGAAAAGTTGGAAAGTTTAAACTTGATTACAAAATTAGCACTGCACATTAATGTATGGAGACAAGCAGAAAAATTACAGAAAAGGACGTATTTACTGGTGAGTTCACAGATCAGTTCGTACGGTGGATGTTGTTGAGAATAAAAGAATGAATAATAATCTGTGGATATATTGTTTGTTCTTACACACGACCAGAGACTAGTTAGAGACTAATAGTAGATTTCTTACAACCACTGAAGATTACAAAAACTTGACTGTTTCACATTCTACACATAGTGGCTTTAATAAAATCATTGTGACAGGGGCATCCTACTAGCTGATACGGCTGGCCTGTTTCTGTCTCACAGGCTGGGCTAAGCTGTGCAGTGGGGGTTTAACAATGTTCTTATATAAATCACTTAAATTGCAATTCAATGACATGATGTTGAGTCTATTTTCAACAGGCAATATCAGCTAAAATCAAAATGCATTTAATTGTTTGATATTGATTGATTGACTGATTGATATTCTCTTATCCTGTACCTATCAGGCTCAACACCCCCCACTCCTGCAGTGACAGGTGCGCCTGTAGCAACTTGGTGGCCATTTGGAGATACTGTTCTCTGTGGATGTTGTTAGGTAAGTTTTGGAGAGTTTGCTCACGAATGTAACACTGATCAAGTTTTGGAGATCCTAATTGTCCTTTTTGCTCTTTCTTTTTTCTCCATCCCTGTTTTTACTCTATCTCTCCCTCAAAGTAGGACCTGAGTCTTTTATTATAAGACCCTATTAAGAAGGAAAGCATGAAACATGAATTTTATCACCAGTCCACACACTGAGAAAACAGTAAAATGTAACGTTAAAAATGAGTGTAAGATTTGAGTATGAGTGACCTTGCTCCAGTCCTGCGGTTGCCTCGGTGGAAGCCTCGACGGCTAGAGATCCCAGACTCTGTTCTTCGATGTCCGAGGGAGGAGAGACCGCGCCAAGGTCCAGCTCATACCCATTAGGGTCTGATTCTATAGAATACTGACCCTGGGACCTCCAGCCCTGGATGGGCTCTGGCCCAAGCTCGTCTGACGAGCTCTGAATGGGCTTAAATCCGCAAGAATCATCACCCACAGCGATGGCGTCCAGGTCCTCTCGGCTGTAGCTAATCTCAATGTCGCTGTCTTCGTCGGGGAATTCAGACTCGAAGCACTGAGTTCCTGTTGAGGCTTTGTTTTCAGTACAGGACAGACTAGTGTCCCCGTCATCGGCGACATGTCCTGGCCCCTCGTCAGCGCCGACGTTCGCCTCTGGGAACAACACATCTGCTGCGAAGGGGTCGCTGCCTTTGAAAGGGTCGGAAGCGAATCCACCTGGTAAAACAAGGTATTCAAAAAGAACTTAGCGACGTGTCAGTTCAAATGTTACATCCATCCAATTTTTCTTTTATAATTTCGGTCAATTTTGTTAGAATAACAAAATTCTGAAACCAGGAAACATGGAACAAGCACTCCTGACGGTTTATCCTTCTGCTGGAGCAAATACACTGACTTTGGAGGACTTTGGAGTACCTTCAGAACAGTCAAACTACTACTTACTGGTGTATTATTACTCACCAGATGAGTCAGTTTTAGGGAACAGGTCTTCATTGAAGAGGTCATCTACAAGTCAAGTGAGAGAGGAACTGGAAGATCATTTCATACAACCAATGAGACACATTAGTGCATCATATTATATATTATACAAACTGGAGAAAGCACACATGGAGATTGTAACGTTTTAGAAACGTACATCTCCTTCCAACCTCTCCGGGAAACAAGTATTACTATCACACAACGTTTAGCATGACAAGCTCCAGATCCACTAAACCAGCCTGAAGATGAAGCTGTTTATTTACTACTGTGTCTGCCACCATCGGTCGCAAATATCAAACATTTTAGTGTCTTTCTGAGAACGACTAGCAGCAACTGGAGATCTGAAGAGTATTTACCTCAAAAGCTTCTCATAACACACGCAATGATTTTATCCACCAACTATACCTGACTCGGTCAGACCCCGGTCCATTTAGCTCCCATCAGTCATCATTCCTGAATCATATCCATAATGGGCTCAACAGTCTTATTGCATGTCCTGCATCCTGTCCTTTTAGTAGTTGGAACACCCAGAAGACTTAGTTGAAATTAAATCCCCGAGACATCAGAACAAACCATTTTACATGTTCTGTTAAGGTAGGATGACCACATGATGAGACACATCTAAACTGAATTTTGTTACCAAGTCTCTAAGGGAAAGGTTTTATCAACCTCACAGTATCTTAGGCGCCACGTTTGCTTGATACTGTAGTGTTTTTGAAGCTTAGTTTGTTTAGTTTGTATGTAAAATAAATTGTTTATGTGTAACTTACAATGCATGAAATATTATAATTAATTATGGATATTATTATGAAGGATTTGTAATTGTATGCATATTAAGGTCATTTGTATTACTTTGTAATGATGTACATGCGTACATTGCAATGCTTAAGATGAATTATTGTTTATCAGGTCACAGAGTCACTAGTTTGCTGGGGGTCACATGGTCTCTGTACTGGAGAGTGCAGAGGTCATTTACACACAGACAGTGGTTGAGGGTTTTACAAGGGAGCATTTGGTTTTAAGAACAAAGGGGACTGGACCACTTGTGGTCTGGGGAATCTCCCTACTGTTCTTATCAAGCACAGTGGGGGGGGATTCAATTTGCATTTCAGCCAGCAGAGGTGAAGAGGGTCTGTGGGAGGATGACTGTGAGCTGTAATAAGATTCTCATCAGCTGTAACAGATAGAACTGAATAACAATTCCTTCTAGGTCAAATATTTTGTTAGTAAACACAGGAGGGCGGAGTGAGGACTTCAGGTACCGGAAAACATGAATGTTATGGAGCCATTTTCAAAGCCTGCGCCAAAGAGAGACTCCGCCCCTGTGGGACTTTTAGCCAATCGCGTGCCGTAGATTTGAACCAATGACGCGAATGAGCTGGGATGTTAAAACCAGATTGTAGATTCCTGTTCGAGGTCTTTGAGCTGAAGCGAGACAGGAACGGTCTGTGGAGTGGAAGCTCGGAGACCCTCAGCTGAGTATATGTACACTGTATCACCATTTGAACTTTAATTAAACCGTTAATCATAACTCTTTGATTTTCTGTATTTCTTCTCTGCCATGAGCACCCGAGGTTCTACGAATACTTTTCAATACATACGGTCACTCTGACAGTGGGCGAAGGGGTCAGCTTGGTAGAAGTCCAGTTGGTTCGGGTCGACAGCGGGCTCTTTCTCCCCGCCATCGTTGATCTCCCCCTCCTCCGGGTCGTCTTCTATATCAGATCTATCCATCTATAAAGCGTCCCAAACCAAGGAAGATGTGTTAAACGAAGGCTGATCACTGGTTGACAGTGCGATCACACTCCATCAACGTCTCTTTATCTTTTGTGATTTCAGACCCGCAAACCAGGTTCCGTGGCAATGAAGCTCACCTTTGGAGAGCTGGTCCCGCTGTCGTCCACTTCTTCTCGAGTGTCCGCGAGGTTATTGCAGAAAGACGAGCCACTGGCCCGCTGTAGGAGTCACCCGCACAGTCAGACGGGAGGAGACGGTGAGAGAGTTGCAACATGAAAAATACTTTTGCATCGTGTTCAGGGGAGAAAATGCAGCTGGGTCATTCGGAGAAAGGTCGTCACACTAGTATTGTATTGAACATGAGCGAGCTCTTTATGTCGTGAAGACAAGACTGCTGCTAAACCTGCCACAACCACTGCTGCAAGTCTGATGTTCCAGGTTTTCAAGCATGATTCATGATTGGTGAAGTTCTGGGCAGATACAGTTAAAAAAACTAAAGCATTTTTACTCCATTTTACTCCGTAGTGCAGAACTACACACTCCACAACTGTTCTCAGGCGATGTGTACCGATTGAAGGAGCGATTGAAGGACATTAAAGCATGTGAACACGTTCTTGTAAAAAACAGAATACAAGTGAGAACCTGAAAACGACGTATCCCCTTTAACTCTTATGCATAATTCTCATGAACAGCCACATTTGTTTCCACCTCCACATCCCCCATTGGCACAGCCTTCCTGTGCTCAGTGAATAGCCTGCAGGCCCAAACTAATCAACAATGTAGCTGCGTGGAACCAAAACCACACGGCAACAAGTGCTTTAAGTAGTGACCTACCATGATCAGGTCAGCGTAGGCCGGCAGTGACTGGCTCCTCCCCCACGGCCTCATGGGAAGCGGATCGTCTTCGGTGGTGTCTGCAGGAGACGACTCCTCCAATTGGCTATCCGGAGTGACAGCACTCCCTGACAGAGAACACAGGGTGTGCTCCTCCTGTGAGGACGAGAAGGGGAGGAGTCGTGAGGGAACTCTCTTTAACACCAGTTACCAAAGAAAACACATGAGGAAACAGTGTTTGTAAATCCTTCTACAGATACAGAGCATCTCTGAGCTTCTGAGCATCTCTGAGCTTGATTTAAGGCAGAATAATTAAGAAATTGGCCTTTCTTCGGTGTTTGTGGATGGATGGATGGATGGATGGATGGATGGATGGATGGATGGATAGATAGATAGATAGATAGATAGATAGATAGATAGATAGATAGATAGATAGATAGATACTTTATTCAACCCCAACGAGAAATGTGTTTGTGGCAGCAGAAATCAAGTTACAGAGAAGACACCAAAATATTAGGGATGAAAAATACTCAATATATACAACAAAACAGAACAGCAGAGCGTATTAATTTTAAGAAAATTAAACAATAAAGAAAGTACAAAAATGCAAAGTATATGCAGTGTATATGAAGTATATGACCAACTAAACAACAAACGCGGTGCGATTGATGTTGATGTTAATTAATTGATGGAGGTTCTGGCCAGAGGTGACTTATATTGTACTTTATATAAATATAAATATAGATAAATATAAATAATATATATGTTTGTGTGTGACTCACAGTATTGTATGGAAGCCCTGAGAGACCAGTGAAGAAAAACACATTTCTGCTGATCTAATTTTTAAGTTTGATTTAAATAGTTTTCTCTGTTGTTTATGACTTAACAGCAGGTGGAAAACAAAGATAATCATTCTAAGTTCCTTTTCTTTTTTTTCTTTTTCAGCAATTTCTATTTTTATGACTGAGAAAATGGATCACCAGATTATGTTTTTCTCACTTTCCCTTTTCTGCCTTGGTGTTGGCAGGGATGGTGTTGCCATCCCAGATACACACAAACAACGACACACATGGTACGCACATATGCACATCCTCTGGTACCTGCAGGATCTCTTCGTAGGACTGTCTGATGGAGTCCTGCAGGGGCGTGTCCCTCTCCCCAGCCTCCTCCACCTTTCTCTTGGCCTGCTTCACCTCGTCTCTGAGCCTTTTCAGCCTCCACCTGACTCTGGCGAGCTCCCTCTCGTACTCTTCCACCTGGCTCTCCTTCTGCACCTCTTCCGCCTGCAGAGACAGGATCTGGCGGGAGAGGACGGTGAATCAGAACCAGGCAGATGGCTTCACATCCCCTGTGTTGCTAACGTGACTCGTGATAGAGATGAAGAGAGTTGGTCCAGGGAAATTACATTTTATACTTTTGTTTTAAATATTAGCAGCTGCCTTACATGTAGATTTGAATGATAAATTATGTTGTTATAAGTTCCACTCTGATCACAGACGGCATTGTCAAGAGGCTTAGGGGAGGCTGAGCCTCTTCTAAATGACTATGGTAATTTATTAAAGCTTCTGAAGCTTTTAGTGAATGACTTGCCTGGTGATGATGATTGTTAAGCAGTGACAAATATAAAATGTCTATGTTTGGCCAATATGTACGTCAAGCTGCTGAACGCTCATCAGCAGTGAAAGCCACAGTTGGGGATTTTAAGAAAAATAACGGAATAACTGTCATATTTGCACCAACTGTCACTATATCCTGACAACAGCAGTGTAACTGACCCCTGTCGATCCGTACGGATCGTACGGACCCCTGTCCTCACGTTTCAGCACGCGTGTGAACCGCAGATTAAATATACAGTTTAACATCACAGTGTGAAATAAAGTTCTACTGACGATCCGCCAATATTCAATAAAATATGTGAGCAGGACATCTGCCTTTATGTTTTTCTGATCTCTGATAATGTTACTGCAAACAACCAATTAGTGTTTAAACTTATAGGAGGAGAACTAGTAGCGTTAGCAGCACCGCTAATGGCTAACCAACGAAGGTTATGTTCAGTTAAATTATGATGCGTTCAGGCTCTGTTCAGTGATGTGTTCCATGTAATCTCATAAAATTCTAGATTAACTAGAATAAATCCAGTCGCTTGAAAAAGATAATTTCCCAACAACATAAATAGATATTAGATATGAATTATAGGGTGATCACCAGCTCAAAAACATCTTATAATACATCATTAAAACTTCTAATAACAAGATTTGTTTTAATCCATAAAAATACAAACTTTTGTTTCCTTATCATTTGAATTGTGATGTAGAATATTTTGTGGTTTACAGACTTCAGAGCGATTCAAATAAAAAATGTTGGGACGGTGGCAAAATAAATGTCAAACTAGTGTATGACCAAATATGAATCAACACTCTGTTACTGCATCGCTCTTTTCTCCCCTCAGTTGTTTAGAAACACATGTTTAGTTTTATAAAATGAGAACGTTTGAGACCCAACCGCAATGTTCACAACAGTCGAGCCAAAAACTAAGCACCACCAAGCAACGCCCACCCACCAAACGTTCTCCGTGCAGAACCAGAATCTTGATTCATCCCCTTTCAAACTGTATGCATTCTTTCTCAAACAACTACATTTTACAAGATTACATAGGAACGCATCCTGACAACATGAGAATTTACCTACGGACAATATTCATTTTTGCTGAACAGGGCTTGAACGCATCATAATGTAACTCAATGCAACCTCCGCTAGTGTTAGCTATTAGCTCCGTTAGTTAGCCAAGCAGGACCACTGGCTGCTAAATCTGTGCTGATGTCAGCACAGATTTGTAGTAGTTTACAATGTAGCAACATCAGGGGGGGAAACAGGGCGCATCACAGGTGTGTAGTGCAAGTTTGCACATGGGCAGTAGCGATAGGGCAGGACGTGCGGACCAGCTGGGGAGAGACCCTCGTGGTTGTTGTTCCTGTGTAGCATACATAAGCAGTAGTAGTTTTGTCGTTACCTGTTGGCTCTCCTCATAGCACAGCTGTCTAGTCGCCTTTATTTGCTGCACCAGCTCCTGCTTGTGCGTCTCTAACTTAACCAGAGTCTCCTCCAGCTCATTGCGGTCCGACTGCTGCTCCTGAAGCTCCACGCTCTCCACCGTCACCGAGTTCTCCAGCTCCTACACACGCATACACTGTTTAGGGTTGAAGGACGATCCCAACTCATGGGTGGGATGATAAAACATGCGTGAAGATGTATGAACACACACACACACACACACACACACACACGCACACACACACACACACAATTGGGCTGATGTTAGAGGTAAACAGAGATCCCTAAGCTTCCTGTGAACAGTCCAGCTAAGGTTAAGTGGAATAAACATTTATATGTGAATGTTTTGTTTAAAACATTTAAATAATCTGTTTCTGTCCAAAGAAACGGCTCCCATGTAAAAGTCTGTGTCTCTGTTCTATATCACAGCAGCAAGTTCCGTTTAGCGTTATTCTCTCAATTAATAGCACAAATCCGAAAAAATTTCATAGCGCTAACTACTTTTTATGGAGCGTAGAGAAGAGTTTTACTGAACAGGCACAAGCTGGTTTGCCGTTCAGGATTTGAACTTCACTCGTCCCTTGTGCCGAGGACATGCCGCTGCACCAGAAACATCTCCAAATGCAGTGGGCCGCGCATTCTAGAAATTAGTTAATCAACAGGTTCAGCAAACCTTTTGATGATTGATCCACAATCAAAGAAGTTTGCTTCTATCTAATGGAGAGAATAAAGGGCAGATTGATCAATGATGAAAATAATCAATTGCAGCACGTCACATCTTTATTGTCACTGAAATGAGTTCCCTTTACACAGGGCCAATGGCGACTGATGGTACTTAATGCAATATCACTTTTACAGGGCTTTTACAACACTGATTTAGCTTTGTAACACAAAATATAACAAATACAGACATAGAGGTAAATGTACTGAAGTGTTATTTATTAGGATAATGGTATCCGATATCAGATTGACCCCATTGTCTTAGGCTTGTCCAATATGTTCTGATAGCACTAAATGTTGTGATGGGCAATGCTCAGCATGCGTTTTCATACAAAAGTCCATCAACGCGTGTCGGTTTCTGCTCGTTGCATGCATACGGCCTTTTGAAATTAAACTTCCGTCTTCACAGGAAACTACCTAATTAGATTTAACCAACAAGCCTTTATGGTCTTGATACGTCCTCGTTCATGACTACGTGGATAGTGTGCTAAAGAATTTCGAGGGATAGAATTCCGCTGCTTTATTTTTGGTGGGTTTAGCATTAGAAACCTGCCCACCAATGTGACTCTTATACCTGTTATAGAACATGTGTATCGTACCACTGACACGTCAAATTATGGCATTTTGAAGTTTAAGAAATTTAGGTTGAGATAGTCCTGTATTAGTCCCACAGCGGGGACATTTGCAACTTTTAGAAGAACAGCTTAGACATACTGTGAACCTGCTATAAACCTGTAAATCCAGGAGATAAACAAGTAAGAAATGTAGTTCATTGCGAAATGATCAGTGCCGTGCTATAACGTTGAGATCAAATGAATCCAATAACAGTCTTTGGTAATCTCGAGGTGCACTGAGACTGGTTTTGCAGCATCATGACATCACATGAGAGCATCATGGGAAATGCAGTGACATAAAACACCACACATTCACACAGACATACACATGATGTATGTCCTGTCCACACCATTTGAAATAACAAAATAAAAATAAAAACGTGATACCAACACAAAAACACACACACTCACACAGATGAATAAGAACCAGGACGTACGCACACACACATGCACACACCAGCGCGAGATGCTGCGGTCTTCTTACTCTGATCTCGGCTGCCTTGGTGAGGACCCGCTCGTCTGTCTCCACGACGTCGGTGTCCCTGGGGGACGACCAGCAGAGGAGACAGGAGTGTTTAAGGAGGGAGGAGAGGGAGCGGTCGCTCTTCCAGTCCGCCTTCCCTCCATCGTGCCCCCCTTCCCACGATCCCTCTATTTTTTCCTGCTGCACTGCACGCTCCTCCATTGCGGCCCCTTGCTAGCTGTCGCTACACTGCAGAGGAGGCGGAGCTGCTTGCCTATGTGTGTGTGGGTGTGTGTGTGTGTGTGTGTGTGTGTGCGTCCGGGGTGATGGATGCACACGGGCAGAATGCACCAATGTGATAATGGGAAGAGAGGGGGGTGAGTCAGAGGGAGAGCAGTAGGCTTGCTCATCCATAAGGAGAATGTATTTCCTCTCCTCTAGTCTCCTCCCTTCATGCTTCTCCCCCTCCTTCCTAACACGTCTCTCACCTCCTCTCCTCTGTCTCTCCTCCTCCCCCACTCCATCACCACCACTGCAGTATGCATCAGTCAAACACACACACACACACACACACACACACACACACACACACACACACGCACACACACACACACACACACACACACACTGAAAGCAGTGACTGAGCCATTCATAAAAATCCTGGAGAGCTACAGCAGCAGTTTGCACCGGAGAACATTACCAACGAATCAATAATCATTCACAAATGCATCTCAAATAAGTGGCCAGATAATTAACTGGAAACATCTTAACTGCATTAATCATTAACACCAAACACCAAATGCATTTATGTATTGCATTATTGTTAATATATAATACAAATAATAAGACGCTACACGGTGCTATGAGTTATGATCTTTGCAAGTGGATAAGGTGAGCATGTTAAGCACAAAGCATGTGTTCTAATGTAATCCAAAGTGTACGGATACAAGCTGCAGTATAAACAGAGCCACTTGCATATCAGCGATTTTTTGTCAACAGCCATTTTGGACTTTATCCAACCCTTTTAATCTTTCTTTTCTATATTCTTATATATTTTAATATCAGATTATTATTAATAATGCAGTAACATGTAATCATTTTGTAGATCATTGTAATAGATTACATTTTACGATGTTCATACTGTTGGGTGGATTTGTATACTATGTAACAATGCATTGTATTTCATATACTTGAAATGGAGCTGCAAAATTGTACTTAAGCAGGTTACAAAAAGGGCGTGACCAAGTAAGAAAGTAGGAATGGTTCGTCTAGAGCCCTGTTGTAGATAACACCCATTACATTCTTTGCAGACCAGTTGATGTATTGTGATTGCTAGTTGTGTTCGACCCAAAGATATTCCATTGACTGTCATGGGGCCAAGTCAAGCCACAAAGTCGTGTGTTTGAGCTGCTGGAACAAGGGGATGTGCTTAAAGCATGACCGACACAATGAATCTTCCTTAAATAGCTAATGGCTACTTGAAAGTCAGCTAAAAAATGTGTGCACATGAATTATAATGATTATAGCCTTGTTTTTTCTTCAATTTTGAGTGTGGGCTTGACAGTGTGAGCAATTTCCCCTGCACAGCCACGTTGTCAGTCTGATTTGAGCTGCATCACAAACCCGCGGAGCGGCGCTGATGTTAACCCAGTTACTGCCCGGGAGCAAGGACGTCTCCATGCGTTCACTCATTCATACATTGATGCTTCAGTAGTTAAAGCGGGCCTGTTCAAATTCTTCTGATCTGTCAAAAGAAATAAACGGAACTATCTCACTTCATCAATAACTCACTCAAAATGCTTTGATTTGAAATGAGCACGGCTATTTGACACAATTGACCAATTCTGGTGCCTCAGCAGCTACGTCTGCTGCTGCTGCCACGGCTGACTTTCCAGCCAAGTTGTAAGACAATATTATTTCAGCGTGCCCAGATTGGAAAATCCTTACTGACACAATAAATAATTGATTGGCCATGGCCTGAATATTGTGCTATAAAACGCTGAGGTTACGACTTTAAGACCGATTTTTCTCTCAAATAAATTCAAAAGTACTAGTGATTTACATAGTAGATAGTACGCTGACAAAAAAAACATTTAATTCCAGTGAAACTACACCTCTGAATCAAATGACTCGTGTTGTGAGAGTATGTGTAGTGTTTGTAGTGACAAAGCTGCAGAGGATTATCAATCAAAAGCAGCTCTGCAGAACTTTTGGAGCCGCTTTTTGTCAGAAGATGGAGGAGACAAAACCAGAGCTAAAAGATAGTGAATACTACATTCACCAGATGGACACAAACATGACTCCAACAGAGTTATCCATTCCTCTAATGGTCCGTGATTGAGTAAGCGCCTTTCAATAAAATAGGTAAAACAAGTGCTAGCCTCAAGTACAAGCCTCAATGTAAATGTACTCCTGCAAGCAGTACTTCAAAGTATCAATGGTACAAGTACACATTATGCAGAATGACCCATTTCAGAACATAATGTTAATGATGTATTATTTTATATTATAATCAGCCAGAACGACATATGACAGATGACATAACTCAATAGAGATATATGGATATTGATGTATAAGTATAGGCAATAAGTAGCAACAAACTGCAGTACAGAGCAACGGTTTTCAACTCAAGATCTGAATAAAAAGCTTCAAATTATTCCGTCCAGCCCTACTCATAGCTTTACATCTTCTCCCATCCTGGAGTGTTTTGCCATGATAGTAAACGTTTTGTCCTAACTCGATACATTGAAGGAATGCTGACTTCCAAACGGAGTGGCCTATTGACCCCTCAATCCCAAAGGGGGTGCAGTATCTTGATCTCAATTTCTGAAAATAAATAAAACTGAATACAATCTAAGGGAATATATATAAAGATTAATTTATGTCATGTGTTTATTTATTTTTATAATAAGAATAATTATTGGCTGATATTTGTATCTCTCCAATATCGATATCAAGATCATTATCAACCGGGCTACATTTAATATAGCATGCTTTGCTTATTATTGCACATGCATGCATGTGTAGTAGCCGAAGCACCTTTTAGCTGTTGAAATGAAGATAATATTAAATCGTTTAGGCCCACAAACTGCTGGGTACTATAACCAAGCGCAATTTCTATACATTTGATTAAAAAATGTATCCGCAAAGCAAGTAACTTCAGTAACATGTAGTGGACTAGAAAGTAAAAGGTTCCCTTTGACATGTTGTGGAGCAGCATGCAATCAACACCAGCACGTCAGCATAGTACCCGAGGTTGGTGCTCGGGACCCCCACAGGCTCCGGGTGAAGGACCCGGCGGGCCCCGAGCTGCCGGAGCCACTCTTTAACTTAAAGCCTAAATCTGTTGTCGAGTGGACAGGTAACCTCCGCACAGCCGACGGTGTTGAAACCCGCCATAAAAATGATACGTCGTGCAGGTGTAGCTAGAAAATACTTGCTTTTTGTGTGTGTTACATTAGAATACATGAGAGCAGTTTACGGTCATGTTACCCTTCATCCTTCGGGTTTCTCGCTCTCGGTGTCCTCAGGCAGTCCAGGATAAAATGCATCATTACTGCAGTGCTCGCGCTCTCATCCTCTGACTGTCGCCTCCGTTAACGCCGGTGTGAAACTACCAGCAGGCTGACGGTAACCGTCCTTCAACTCTCAGCCAGCTTTCTCTCCGTTAACTAGAGACCGTAACCAGGAGAGAAATCCCGTTAGCGTAGTCACAGATGCGATACAGCGTCAGGCACGAAAACAAAGTGAACCAGACTTTCCTCTCCAACCTTTCAATATAAGACCAGGTCGAATGAGGACGTTATATTGTAGCGCTCGCTGGTCAGCGCACAAAACAACACACGTGACAGGCATAACCTAATATGCATCGTACGTGGTATGTATATCCCTCATGGCTCTGTCCACTCCCCGTATGTCGTCATTTTACCGTGAAAATGTTTTATTTTGAAGGGAAATCCTAACTGTTTCCAGTATTGTGGCGCTCTGCTGGTGTGCTTGACGCATGTTTCGCGCAGCTCCTCTGCCGCATCCCCGTGGTACTGTCGAACTACGAGAACTAATTACACAATCACTTATCCAGCTGGAGGAAGGTAGCCTGGACTGTCAATGGGAAACTGCTGATGCGAGTGGTGCACCAACCTTGGGTAGCCCTCATCCTACCAACAGACTATCAAGGGTCACTGATTGGGGCCCTTGGGGACCCCAATAATACACAACCATACAACACAACCTCCATATATATATATATATATATATATATATATATATATATATATATATATATATATATATATATATATATATATATTAAAACCGCACAGTGGAATTGGGTGCTTTTGACTTTTACATTTGTATTTTTAAAACACGCTAATTAAAACATGAACAGAAAACAATTATACAAAGTTATTAGAAACACATTTATTGACAACGATATGAACAATATAAATTACAGAATAAAGCCTATGTGAGATTTGGTAAAATGTTTTTTAATTTGTTTTAATTGAAGTCATGTTTTTGTGTGTTCCAGCATTCCTGACAAACCAACCAACCATATGTCAGCTATAAAATCCTCAAAGTGTTAGTCAGATAGTAAATCCCCTTTCACTGATTAATTAAATTACTGTCATATATTTGCATAAAGCTTTCAGCTTAGGGTCAGAATTCTAAACAGGCGTCAATATGGCACACCATTTGGCCCGTCTCCCTCAGTTTAACATGTTGCTGGAGGCTCCCCTGTCCACACTTTGTCTTACTGCTCAGATCAAAAACAAAACATGTTGGTTTAGATGCTAACATTAATCAGATTTAATTTGACAAACAGTCTAGGAATACTGATATGTATCTGCCTGATAAGAACAGTCCAAACTTGGGTCTCCCTTTGTCATGAACCCTTTATCATAAGCAATAATCCTTTAGTTAATTTAATTTTTTTATAAAGAATTTATTTCGAGAACAATATTGTGACAACATTATAGTAGGAGCTTTGGAAACCTTTTAGAATATCTTCAGTTTTATTCACACCCTTTTTCTTTCTGCTGGCAAAGAAAGAAACTCTGGCAAACAGTTCATCTTGTAATGTGATGACAAATTATTAAAGAGAATGTGAGTTCATATTTAATAAGCTGAAGCTGAACTGAGTGTACTGAATCACTAGAGCATCATTGGTCAGCTGAGTTGTGATTTACAATATATGACACACGGTATTATTTCAAGACTTCAAAAGTCATAAAAACAATCATGATGCATAACTCTGGTGTGCATTTGAAAGGTCAGATGTATGATGCAAGCAATTTTTGCCACAATTCTTTTTGCAATTATACATTTTTTAATTGAAAAATTGTTTTGTTTCATATCAGCATTGTATCACGCTTGCAGAGTCGCACATTGTCAAAGGGTAGCGTAACGTCACGCAACAATGTAACCTAACAACGCAACCAACAACTTAATCAAACAACATAATCTAACAAGCTAACCTAACAATGTATTGTAAAAACGCGAGCAAATAATGTACTATAGCAACTTAACGAAACAACGAATTGAAACAACATAACGGAACCACATAACGGAACCACATAACGGAACAACGGAATAACGGAACAACGGAACAACGGAACGGAACAACATAATGCAACAATTTAATATAACAATGTAACGCAACAAAGTAACTTCACTTCTTAACATAAGTAACATCACATAACGTAACTAGCGTGAATGAATAACCGACCTTCACTGACCTTCTTACATAATGTTACATAACAAGCATAACTTAACAATATAGTGTATCAAACGCAACCTAATGTCACGACCCGGCTCAGGCGCCGCGACAAAGTGAACGGGAGGCGCAGCGTTCCAACAAAAAATAGTTTATTTAACTAAACAAGGTGGGTGGCAAAACCCAAAACAGCCGAAAGCAAAGACAAAACGGAGAGCGCTGTCGCCTGGCTGGCCACACAGGGACAGCAGCCATGGAGAAAGAGAGAGAGAGAGAGAGAGAGAAAGAGCTGGTCATCACAGAGGCGGAGCTTTATTCCCGGAGAGCACCGAGCCCAGGTGCCTCTCATTACGGTGTCCTGCAGGAGACAGCGACAGACAGGCAAACAGACAGACATGTAGACAGACAGACAGGCAAACAGATCGACAGACTAGGGAACCGTCACACTAGCATAAATAAACAACAACTGTGTAACAACATTATGTAAAAAAGTGTAAAGTCAATGTTTTGCTTTGGTTTCACACAAGGACACAAACAGCAGTCTCCTGGGTGAAAGTCCAGTGAGAGATCTTTCACACTTGTTATACTTGTTACTATACTCGTTACTATACCACGTAACGTTATGGAGACATGCATGTTGTCCCCAAAAGGAACGAGAGTCCCCACAATGTGACTGTAGAAACAAATGTTTGTCCCCAAAATATCGGTAATACAGTCCCACACACACACACACCCCTGTGTTCGTTTTTTTGTGAGGACACTTATTGACATAATTATTTTCCTCAACACCATAACCATAACAACTTAACACTATTGGTCCTCAAAACGACACAGGTGTGAGCGCACACACACACACACACACACACACACAAAGAACATACGTATGCATTTGGCTAATATGATGAATGAAGTTAATATTTTGGCTACAACTATGATCTTTATGACACATCATGGCATATTATGTGCACTTCCACGAATTGTAGTAATGTCAGTGGTGATCTCGTATGACCACTAGAGGGAGACATGCAAGGAACACTAATCCACTAAACGGATGAATACACATCCTTCCCTCTGTCGTCTACCTCCCTCCGTTGATCGTGTCCCTGACTGTCTCCCTAACTCTCCTCACACCCTCCCCCTCTTCACGCCCTTCACCCCTCCCTCTCTCTCTCTCTCTCTCTCTCTCTCTCTCTCTCTCTCTCTCTCTCTCTCTCTGTGTCTAAACTATGCTGACATTACCATTGTTCTTGATCACAGATGGCCCATTGTTCTCTGCCAGTGTGGTCTGAACGTATCTGCACCCCAACAATTAACAATAAAAACATACCATATTCCATGCAAAACAATAACAATATCAACAACAACAGCACAGATGCGCACGCACAGAGAGGGACTGAAACAGCTGCTATACAAGTGCAGTCCATTCACCATTACTGACAGTATGCTGTCACTTACTTTGCTCTCAATTGTCAACAATGCACACGTTACACACACAACAAATCAATCGTGTTTTTCCCCCTTCAAACGCACGACGGTGCATAACTGCAGATCTCACACATTTTAACACTAATGTTAAAGATGAGATGCACAACCTTCTGCACGTGGCCCACACACCAGGGAGAGCGCTATGTGTGTACGGTTCAAAAGGCCCGAGTCCAGAGCATCGCACACACATTCCAGATTAGCATGCTCAACCAGAATATACTATTGATTTCTGGGGGGAAATTTGTACATTACAATTGCTCTTATGTATACGCATAATCATATATACAAAATTTAAATATGTAATGTCAAATGTAAGATATAAGTATATACAAAACCATATATGCAGAGAATAGCAAAAGTAAACAAGGAGCAAGGAATCAGAAATACATGACATGTGTGCAAATATGTGCATCAGAAATGTGCATCAGACACACAACCACAAAAAAAAGCAAGACATTTATAAATACGAATTAAATAAGAACATGAATATATCTTAAAATATACTGCTTAAATGCAGTATTAATGGAAGATATTTGGACAGTGAGAGCTGTCACACAGGTTGAGGGGAAACAATTCTAATCACATGCCTTGCTTTGCATACACAACATGTATTCATTCCTATGCATGAAAATAGTTTGGGGAATATTGAATATTCGACTCAAGTGGTCCCTCCTTCGGTCACTCTTCTGTTATTACTTTAATGATCTGTTGATTGTGTGCAGTGACATATTTTGACATTTGTATGTTTTTGAATGTCGAGACTGTAAGTTTGGTTTCAGAAGTGGAGAAGATATATTGTTGAACTGTTGCATTATTGATGTGTCTT